>NC_140587.1:404683686-404846186 GCF_964204655.1 Triturus cristatus | reverse complement strand
CAGTCTAATCCTAGGTCCAGCTTAAAAACATAGGGAAGAAATTAATTTCTATTTTCAAACTAATTTGGAAAATGAAACGTGGAATAAAACATACTGTAGGAATTAAGTTGCAAGATGGTAAATTACAATGGCCAAAAGGGAAAGTCAATAAAGATGTGATGCTATGTGCTTTTTTTCTAGCAAGTGGGGAAAAAAATTGAAGTGAAGCCCTGCTATTGTCCAATAGGCGGGAAAAACAAATCCATGTCGGATTGCTGGCAATTCACACACATGCGCCAAGTATTGCAGGCACAGGGAGGGCCCCAGGAAATCAACTTAAGTAACAACTTTCCTTTGAGCAGCACTTACCTAGCTTGACAGTCAAAGTAATTCAAACAGTTTGGAAGGAGCAAGAGGAGGAAACAAGCATAATTGAAGAGCACTGAGATCTAGTTGTTGCATTAGTGTGCTCGATGCAGTCGGATATTGAGGTTGGATTATACAGAACAGGGGAAGGACAGAGGTTCGGCCAAGCGGAACCTTACAGCTACTAACATACCAGCTACCAGGCTGAATAGATGTGGTCGAAGGCGGTAGGGACGCAGGGAACAGAAGCCATCTTGAGTCAAGTTGCTGCCTGTTGACGGGAAATGAGTACATGCTGATGTAGTGTGGGAGGAGACTTGTGAGGCAGAAACTGTGCCAGTGCTTATAGAGGATGCTTGATATTACTGACCAAGACATGATTATGGTTGACATATTTACAAGTTATTATGTTAATGTTTTGATTTGTTGTTGCTAGAATTTCTCAAAGGTGAGGAACACGTAGACGCGATACAATATGTGCAGTACGTCATTACTGATTGACATGCTGTAACTCCTACATAGTGCACAATGAACTGTAAAAAACTTTAACAAAGCTATAAAAAACAATTGCGTGCACTGTAACTTTGTGGTCTATATCTGTTATACTAATGAAACAATATGACCCTATCGGTGCTTAATTGTCACTGTAGAAAACAAGGGACATATCCTGTACATCGTGAGGCGAATTTAAAAGTGAACACTTTCTGCTATCACAAACAACCAGAACAAGTGAACTTTTGTGAAAATGAATAAAGTGAACTTTTATGAAATTGAATAAATTCCCACTTTTTGGGGGAGGGGTGGAAATGTGCTTCTTTGCTCCCAAGGCCCTTATGTTAAAACTCCATGTGGGCTTAAACAACTGCAGGATGGAAGCAGGACCCAGTCTCATTTTTTTTTCTCACTTTTCACTTATGTTAAGCTATGAACATGCTACATTATTTGTAAAAAAAATTAACACCACACACTGATCAGTGACATAAGAGGGAAAACATTGTAAGCCTGGGCAGAGACACATTTCATGAAATACGAATGTTGCAATAATAAAAACAAGCAACCAATAGGAAAACCCTCTCTAATATTATAAGGCAAACGTAGCATAAAAGGGCAAAATAATGGTTACAATCTAAATTAAGACCATGCATTCAATTTGCACTGTGCATACATATTATTACAACTGCAAATATATGTTACACAACAGTTTCCTTAGATTGCGGTATAAAAATACATACTTCTTTTTTTTGGAAGAAGCCATCTCCACACTAAGAATGACAAACACTCTTGCCACTGATCGCAGAAATCTCATTGTAACTGAAATAGCTTCTTCTTTTCGTCCCAACGTGTATTTGTTTTGCAGTTCCTTCACAAGTGTCCCCAGCAAGGTATCTAAAAGCTTAAGGAACATTTTTTTAGGTCATCATGAAAAGGGAAAATAAAATCACACATGGCATGAAGCTGTGCTTTTGAAACGTCAAAGCTGAAAGCCCAAAGTGAAGAAAAATCCTCAAAATGATATACATGCAGAAGCAGAGAGTGTAATGTGTGATTTATTACCTTTACTGAATGTGGGGAGGGGCAATGAGTCATGGAAGGTGCAGCCTCAAGAGAGTCATGCTGCCCTTATCCTCCCCCAACAATGGTAATAAACATACTCCTCACATCTGCATATATAGTATACATCAAGCATTATTCAATTTAAACAAAAAGTATTTGACCAAAATCAAGAGGCTAGCTGTTAAACGTGTGCAGCAAGGTTATGTCACAGTTAAGAAACGCCATGTTTATTAGGAAAGTTGTTTTCCTGTATAAATTTACATGACATTTGAGCAGCACTAAAGAGCAAGTTACTTACCTTCGGTAACATTCATTCTGGTCGAGACTATCTAACCTCCGATAACTCACCTTTTGAATATTTCCCAGGCTTGAGACTGGATCTGGAAACGTTACCCGCAAAACCGCTGCACACCGGTAGGTGGTGCCATGCGGCTTCACACAGAGACAGTTCTGCTCTGGAAATGACGGGCGGAACTTGTATAGGTGTCACTAAGGGGTGCTAACGTCAGTTGCTCCTTAAGATGTCCACACCACAGACACAGAGCTTGTAACTCCATTAAGCGCTGCATCGATGTTATGGTAATGAGGAACACCATCTTGAGAGTGAGAAGCAGCAAGGGGCTGCTGTGAAGTGGTTCTAAGGGAGTGAACATAAAATATGTGAGAACTAAGGTAAGGTCCCACTGTGGCATGACAACGGGAGAGGGATGAAAAAGGTGTTGTAGGCTTATCAAAAACACAACACAACTGGTGACTAAATTTGAGGACTGATGTGGCAATAGCAAAAAAAAACGAAAGAGCCAAGGATACCCTTTAACATTGCCCAGGGTAAAGCCTTGCCGGGTAAGGGACAAAACAAACTAAAAGTGAGAAAAATTTGTATGGAGAGGGTCTGTCTGCAGCGAGCCAAGTCACAAATGTATTCCGATGACATGCGTATACAGTTTTTGTCAAGGGGCGTTTTTCAGCCAAGATTACATCAATTACCTCCACAGGGAGGTCAAAGGTGTTCAGCTGTCATAACTCAGTCTCCAGGTATGAAAGTGGAGATCGCGAAGGCCTCGGTGCAGAACCCTGCCCCATGGCTTCAACAGCCGATCCTCCCAGAGGGGGGGCAGCCTGATCGACGGACAGATGTTCAAGCCGAGGAGCAAGGATACCATTCTTTATGTGCCCAGTCCAGGCCACTAGTATTGGGCCCGGTAAGTCTTGATCTTCAAAAGTTGGAGCAGAAAAGGTATCAGCAGAAAGGCATACAGGAGTTCAGAGTTTCCTAGTGAGAGATTCTTTGGAAACTCCAACACGCAGAACTTCTGACATTGTGTGTTCTCTGCAGTGGAGAATAGATTGAGCCAAGGCTCTACCCATTCAGAAAAATACTTTTGCGCAACCTCCGGGCGCAAGCGTCGTTTGTGATCCACCAGCAGGCGATGGCTCAGTGGCCCTACTCCGCCATGTCTGCTTTAATACCACATGGCTGTGGTGGTGTCTGTAAGCACCTGTACCAGCCTCCCCTTGATAGTCAGAATGAAGGATTTGAAATCTAAGCGGATGGCGCTCCGATCAGAAGGTGGGGTGGGGTGGGATCTGTCTCTGACTCAATAGCAGTCTAGTAGCCACCACTGCAGACCCCTTCAACATCTGGATTTGGTCGCTGAGGTTCCCTTGATGTTGGGTCCAATGAGATTTCAGATCCCACAGCCGATCCCAGATATCCCACTTGGCATGCTTGACCAGCAGGAGGCCATCAACCCTAGCAGCCTCAGGTTCGTCCTCACGGAACCCATGGCACGAAACCAAACGTGTACAAAATGGCTCTGATTTAGAGCTACATCTGAGAAGGAGCCAGGAGTGACTTTAGCACGTTTGCAGTGAACCCCAAAGCTGACAGGTGGTTTGTCGTAGTCTGGAGGTGGTTGACTGTCTGGCGTGAGCCTGTCTTCAACAGTCAGTTGTCGAGATAGAGGAAGACTGGAACCCCCCGCCCCCCTCTTCAAATGTTGTGCTGCTACCATCGCTTTCAGGAAGACCCAATGAGCGCTGGTGAGACCAAAGAGGAGTACAGCAAACTGAAATACTGCTGTCCCACAATTATCAGTGATGTCATCAATTATGCCATTTTAGGTCAATGATGTCATTTAACATGCCAGAAGTAATATAATGTGAGGTCATAAGCAGTGCATGATGTGGGTGCAAGTTAAAGTTAGTTCACTATACTTTAACTGGAGAATGTTAGTGCTTTTTAAACATTAGCTCTTATCTTATTTCCAAACCTAACATCACTTTAACCCTTGGTTTCATCTGTGAACTTCTAGCCATCTTTAATAGCATCCATGATTCTGCTATTCAATTTACTTACTTAGATAACTTTTAGGAAAAATTTAAAAAATAAAGTTGTTCAGAAAGCGTCTATAATCATATACAGCAATAATTTACTGTGTGTACATATGTGGGTGCGTAGCTCAGTATAAAAACTGAATTTCAGTGGGTTTTTTCGTTTTCAAGCATTAGCTTTTCTATTTTTTCACCACATACCTAGAACATCACTGATTTTTATTTTCAGTAGGATGGATATATATATATATATATATATATATATATATATATATATATATATATATATATTACCTACTGACGGTCGCCAGTAGGTAGATATAGTTAGGACCTATTTTCCATAGGAAATCCGCAACATTCTATTTGGAATAACTTTGGCGCCGATTGATGAATCTTCGCGAAATTTTCAAACCTTTTGGCCAGCTCCAGTCCGCTCCCATCCTGAAAGTTTCACGGTGATTCATCAAGCGGGGGCTGAGAAAAAAGAGGGGTCCCAAAACGCGTTTTCCCCATGCAATTTCCTATAGGGCCTTTAGCCGTATCTACAGCCTGAACTGCTGAACGGAATTACATCAAATTTGGCAAAGAGGTAGTCCTTAGTTCAGACTCGTGCCTGTTGCTTAAATGGTGTCAATCCGTTCAGTAGTTCCAGAGAAAATGACAGTTAAAAGTACATATATATCTATGGCCTTGGAGGATCCGCGCACCCTCCCGATCACAAGCTGAATTTTAATTGGCTGCCAACACTATCACTGAATCAGGAAGTGTTGGCAGCCATCTTGTGCCTCGGTAGAACCGAGGCACAAGAACCCCCCCAAAAAACGTTGCAAAACGCGAAAAGGGGGAAGGGTAGAAACACCCTGACCCCCTAGGCCTGCTGAGGGGGTCCCACAAGGACCCCCAAGGGCCAAAAAAATGTTTTTTTTTAAACGGGTGGATGCGCGCTAGATGCGCGCATCCTACCGATAGGAAAAAAAAAATCAGCGCGGACTCCCGCGCTAAATATGCAAATCCCAGGGGCATAATGAAGAAATAGTGTGGGGGGGTCCCCAATCCCCTCAACACTGCCCCGGGGACCGCCACCCCCCGGGGCTTCTTTAAAATGGGTGGGGGCGCTCTCAGGCCCCCCCAGCCCCGGGGACCGCCACCCCGCCCGGGGCTTGAAAACATTTGGTGTGGGGGGGGGGGGCTCTCAGGCACCCCCAGCCCCGGGGACCACCAACCCCAGGGGCAACTTCAAAATGTGGGAGGGGGCCACGCGGCCCCCCTCCTGCCTCCTGGAGCCTTGTATAGGCCCTGGGGACCGCCACCCCCCAGGGCCGACTCTTGCAGTGTCCAGGGATGCCCACAACCGGGGCACTTCTGTTTGCAATGGCAAGGCAGCACCCCTCCAAAATATATATATTTTTTTTAAAAAAGGGCCATGCCCCGGGGGATGGGTCGCCGGGGCAAATTATGGCCTCGGGAGGGGGGCCACACAGCCTCCTTTTCAGATTTAAAAAATAAAAATAAAAATTGGGGGCAGGCCCTGGGGGATGGGGTCCCCAGGGCCAATAAATCAGAAAAAGAAGGGGGGGGGGGTACACAGCCCCCCTTCTAAAAAAACGGGATCGGGCCCGAGGCCATGCCCCCTCCTTGCACCACTCTGCAAACACGCCAACTAGCCCACCAGGAACCTCCAGTATGCGCCAGAGAGGTGTATGGAGGCCACGCCCCATTTTACACCTCTCTGCAACGCAGCTCCGTGGCGCTTACTGGAGGTACCTGGTGGGCTAGTTGGCTGCCAGGGGGCCTCAGGATTCAAGGGGACTTAATCCCCCAACTTAAAACGCGCCACGGGGCGCGTTTGCACAGTGGTGAAGGTAGGGGGCGGGGCCTGAGGTGATGTGTGCAAACACGCCCTGTGGCGCATTTTAAGTTGGGGAATTAATTTCTCTTCGATCCAGAGGTCCCCTAGGGGCCAACTAGCCCACCAGGTACCTCCAGTAAGCGCCACGGAGCTGCGTTGCAGAGTGTATTAAAAAGGGGCGTGGCCTCTGAACACCTCTTTGCAACGCAGCTCTCTGGCGCATACTGGAGGTACCTGGTGGGCTAGTTGGCCCCCCAGGGGACCGCAGGATTGAAGAGGAATTAATTCCCCAACTTAAAACGCACCACAGGGCGTGTTTGCACACGTCATCTCAGGCCCCGCCCCCTTCCTTCACCATTGTACAAATATTCCTCTAAAATCAGCCGAACTACGAATTCCGATATACTCACCTGTTATCAGGAGAGAACCAAGTGCCGCATCTTTCAGCCCAGCACTGACCCTGAAAAGTAATTCTAAGCGGACTTACCAGTAACTTGTATTTCCTTCCATAGGAATCCATTGTGTGGTTTTCAGCAGAAAACTTTCTAAGTGTCTATTTTCACAAACTAAAAATATTCCTAAAAAATCATCTGTATGACTTAAACACATTCTTTCAACTGTTTACAGGAGATTCACCAGTGCTGGATCCAGGATCCACTACTGAGTAAGAAAAAGTAACGATAACACTACTTACCTGCCAAGTGAATTTCTGTCATAGGATAACATTGGTGATTCTATGTGAAAATATTTCTAAGTGTCAACTTTTAAAATACAATAATTTTCCTTAAAAATCACTACTGTAACCAAAACGCTTTTACTCAACTGTTTACAGGAGATGTCCAAGGACTGAATCTAGGATCCAGTCCTGTGGTTAGAAAAGTAATCCATAAAGTAACTAATTGCACTTGACTAGAAATTCACATTGAGCTCAATGTTGGATTGTGCTGCCCATTGTAACTACTGTACTTAAAAGTTTATTGCCTATTTGCAAAGTATTTAAACTCAAGTAATTCATTCTGAGAAAGTATATTTTGTATTGTAATGTATAATGTAATTATAATGTAATTAGAAAATACAATATCTAAAAATAGTTAAAAAAATGTAGTAAATCAGTATAAAAAAAAATCAGTATAACAATTAATACATAAAAAATTGTCATTTACAAAACCTTTGAAATTCACTGAAAAAAACCATACGTTTCAGGCCTGATATAGTTAGGAATTAGCATTTAAAATACCTTTGAAATTCACTGAAAAAAACAGATTTCAGGCCTGATATAGTTAGGAATTAGCATTTAAAAAACCTTAGAAATTCACTGCAAAAAACAATAGGTTTTAGGGGTGTTCTAGTTAGCTGGACATTTCACTCGCACAAAACCATTGAAATTCCTCCGATATAGTTAGTTGTACTAACTACATCACGCGCGCCCGCAATCCACTGCTGATGTCACATATTACATCATTCATGACATGGTCAGTGACATCACTGATGACATCTCAAATGACATCACTGATGACATCTACGTGACAATCAGATACACCTCATCATACACTAGTATAACATTTCATCACTCACTGTAAAATACAGTGCCAGATTTAAAACCAGTGACACACCAATACAAGTTTCTAAACACCCACTCAGTGATTCCTAGATCTGTACACACATCTAGTCACTTACCTATAGATTCACTCATACATGCTGTCAATTATCAATAGAACACTATTAAATATACTTATACACTTATATCGACATTACACACCAGCACACATCCTAATCACTTATGAAGTCATCCTACTCACTTATGCAAACAATGGATCACACTTACTTTTACTTAGCTATACACTTATAAAAACACCACTTCATCTATTCATATAGATAATAACTCATACTTCGTGTGTTATAAAAGAACAAGTTACTTACCTTCGGTAACGATATATCTGTAAGAAACATTAGTTAGTTAGAATCCTCACCTTAAAATATCCCCAGGCGTCAGGCTGGATCCAGAAAGATTTTTCGTCAGCAATACCCTTGCGCGTCGCTAGGCGTCATCTGCGGCTCCGCGTCCGTCGTCGGCGTCATGATCGCCGGGATGATGTCGGAGTACTTAGATGCCGCCCTCGCGCGCTGACCTCAGTTCTCGTACATAGCCTTCCGCGCCAGGAACGCAGAGCCTTGCAAGAGACTGGTGTCAAAAATCTAGGGCCCGGAAAGGGATTACCTTAACCCTAGATATCGGTTCGCAAAACGGGGAGGATGGGTGGGGCGGTGAGGAATCTAACTAACTAATGTTTCTAACAGATATATCGTTACCGAAGGTAAGTAACTTGTTCATCTGAAAGAAACACGTTAATTAGATTCCTCACCTTAGAATAGATACCCCAGCAATACCAACCCCAGAGGTGTGTCTGCGAACCAAGATCACACCAGGAAATCCTGGAGAACGGAACAGCCAAAGAAGCAGTCTCACCGGACTTGGCTGTCCAGGCAATAACGTTTGGCAAACGTGTGCAACGAGACCCACGTTGCTGCCTGACAAATGTCCTGCAAGGGGACTCCCCGGCCCAGGGCAGTGGCCGCCACTGTGGCCCGAATGGAATGGGCTCTCAGCCCCACAGGAGGTACTTTTTAGCTAAGGAATAACATGCATTGATACACAAAACGACCCACCGAGAGATGGTTCGCTTGTGCACCGCCCGCCCCTTCTTAGCGCCGACGTAGCTAACAAAGAGTTGGCCATCCACCCGGAACTGTTTCGTGCGGTCCAGATAGGACAGCGCCTGTTTTGGGTCCAGACAGTGGAGCCTCTCTTCCTCTTTCGAGTGATGCGGAAAGAAGGTGGGCAGGGTATCAGACTGGCCGATGTGAAAGGCAGTTACCACCTTGGGGAGAAAGGAAGGACGAGTCCTGAGAACAACTTTGTCCGGATGGACAGAAAGTAAAGGAGGCTTAGAAGATAGAGCCTGGAGCTCACTCACCCTTCTAGCAGAAGTGATGGCAACCAGGAAAGCAGTCTTAAGAGTCAGACGACGAAGGGGACAATTATGAAGTGGCTCAAAGGGAGTGCACATCAGATAGGTCAATACTAGATTCAAATCTCACTGAGGCATTACGAAAGGGACAGGAGGAAACATGTGAGTAATGCCCTTAAATAATCGAGAAACAGGGGATTAAAAAAGAAAAGGCTGATCAGGAAGCCTTAAGAAAGCAGAAATAGCCGAAAGGTAATCCTTGAGGGTGCCCAGAGCAGAGCCATGCTGGGCCAGGGAAAGAAGAAAGAGGAGAACCTCAGAAAGAGGGTCGGAAAGGGGATCCACAGCCTTTGCTATGCACCATACCACAAATTAGTTCCACCTGCAGGCGTATACCGATTTTGTGGAGGGACGCCTGGCTGCCACAATAACATTACAGACTTCAGAAGGCAAGTCAAATGGCATCAACTGCTGCCGCTCAATCTCCACGCTTGGAGGTGGAGGCTGGACAGGTTCGGGTGGAGGACCGTCCCCTGCTGCTGCGACAGAAGGTCCTCCTGATGAGGAAATTGAATCGGGGGATCGTTTGGCAGACTGGGTAGCTCGGGATACCAGTATCTTCGTGCCCAATCCGGAGCCACAGGATGACTTGGGCCCGGTCGCCCCTGATCATCTTCAGCACTCTGGGCAGAAGTGGTATAGGCGGAAAGACGTACAACAGACCGCAACTCCACTCGCGACGAAAAGCATCTCCGAGCGAGTGCCGCCTTGGAAATTCCAACGCGCAGAACTGCTGACATTGCGCGTTCTCTTCGGTGGAGAATAGATCTAACCAAGGTTCTCCCCACTGTCGAAAGTGGCCTTGCGCCACGTCCGAGTTCAGACGCCATTCATGATCCATCATGCACCAGCGGCTGAGTTTGTCTGCCTTGGCGTTCAGAGAGCCTGCCAGGTGTTGAACCACCAGGGTGATGCCCTGATGTTCCAGCCATGTCCAGAGGCGCAGAGCCTCCTGACAAAGGGTCCACAACCCCACCCCGCCCTGTTTGTTGGAATACCACATGGCGGTGGTGGTGTCCCTGAACACCTGCACTACACTTCCCCGAACAGAGGGTAGGAATGCCTTCAGTGCAAGCCGGATCACCCGCAGCTCCAGTAGGTTGATATGGAGCCAGGACACCGCCGGAGACCAGAGACCTCTGATCTCCACCTCTCCCATGTGGCTCCCCCCCACCCCAGGAGGGACGCATCCGTCACTACTGTGTGCTCCGGTTGGGGAAGGGAGAGCGATCTGCCGCTGACTCAATCGCGGTCCGTGAGCCACCACTGCAACTGCCAGGCCCTCTGAGATCAAGACATTGTCGGACAGGTTGCCCCGATGCTGGGCCCACTGAAACTTCAGGTCCCACTGCAGAGCCCGCATCCCTTACCTGGCGTGATGTACCAGCAGGATGCAGGAGGCCATCAGACCCAGAAGCCGCAGCACCAACCTGACCAACACCCAGGATAAAGGCCGAAAGATCGGAATCAGTGCCTGAATATCCCGAACCCGCTGTTCCGGAAGATAGACCCGGAACAGCGCCGAGTCCAGAACCGCTCCGAGGAAGAGGAGCTTCTGGGAGGGACCCAGATGCGACTTCGGCACATTGATGGAAAACCCCAGCAAATGCAGGAGGTCGGCCGTAGTCTGGAGGTGGGAGACGACTGCCTGGGGTGAGCCCGCCTTCAACAACCAGTCGTCGAGATAGAGGAAGACTGGAACACCTAATCTGAGCAGGTGAGCTGCAACCACCACCATCACTTTCGTGAACACCCGAGGGGCACTGGTGAGGCCGAAGGGGAGCACGGTAAACTGAAAGTGCTCTTGGCCCACCGTGAACCGCAGGTAACGCCGGTGGGCCGGCAGGACGGGGATGTGGAAATAAGCGTCCAGCAAGTCCAATGCTACCATCCAGTCTCCAGGGTCTAGGGCAGCTAGAACCTGAGCCAAAGTTAACATCTTGAACCTTTCCTTCCGGAGGAAGGCATTGACGTTCCGGAGGTCCAAGATAGGGCGTAGGCCCCCTTTGCCCTTCTTGGGAACCAGAAAGTAGTGGGAATAACAACCACGACCTACTTCTGGGCTCGGAACGCGCTCGACGGCCCCCTTGGCCAAGAGGGCCGAAACTTCCTCGTGGAGAAGATTCAAATGATCCCGCGAGATACGGTGGTGCTGCGGTGGCATGGCTGGAGGGGTCGTCTCGAAGGGGAGGGAGTAGCCCCTTCGGACGATCTGCAGCACCCACCTGTCCGATGTGATGGTACGCCAGTGGAGCAGTTGATGGCGAACTCTGCCTCCCACTGGCATGGAATGGGACTGAAAGCTCGGACTAGGAGGGCTTTGAGGCGGATACTGCTTGTGTAGATGTGGACGGACCGGCACGTTGTCCCCCTGTACCGCCTCTGCGGAATCCACGTCTGCGAACGCGTGGAGGTTCGTTCTTTGGCCTGTGGCTAGGCGGACGTAAATAAATGTAAATGTGGGTGTACTTGTAAAGCGCACTGTGACTCCATGGAGTATCCTGGCGCTGAAGACCGCTGGGGAACCCGTCCTGGTTTTCCCTGTGAGATGGTCCCTTTCTGGGTATCTCCAAGGTGAAACCAGGCATCGCTGGCGTCTGTGGGGGGCCGTTGTAGAGATGAGGTAAGCTTAATGCCCAGAGTTGCCGAGTGTGTTCCTGGTTAGAGTAGGTACTGAGGCGAGAATTATCGAGTCCGTTTTGACCCTGGTCCACGACCCTGCCGCGTCGGGAATTGAACCCTGGTCGCTTCTCTGCTTACGGGTCTGCCGCCTCTAACCAGTGAGCCACACCTCTCCACGTGAGGGGGTGCCCCTTCCTTGGCCATGAAAGGGGCGAAAAGCAGAAGTTTGCGGGTGCGGGCCGAAAGGCCCAAGGACTTGGCCGTAGCCCTGGAGTCCTTAAAGCGCTCCAGCGCACTATCCGCTTTGTCGCCAAAAAGGCGACTGTCATCGAAGGGCATGTCCATGAGGGTGCTCTGAACATCCCCGGAAAAACTCGTGGACCGCAGCCAGGCGCGGCGGCAAAGCGCCACCGTGGTCGACATTGCCCTGCCCAGCGAGTCCGTTGTGTTGGGAGGTAAAGGCCTGGATAACCAGGCTCTCGGGCGTGGGGTGCAGGGAGAGAAAACTGGGATCGCCCGGTGCAGGGCAGTGGCGCCGGGCAACGTTCCGGTCCACAGGGGGAGCTGTGGAGGGCTTGGACCAGGTGCCCTTCAGAACGTCAATGAGTGCTTCATTGAACTGCAGCAGAGGCTCCGAGGAGCTTGGTGACGGTTGAAGCACTTTGGTGAGGAAGTTCGTCCTCACGACCACAGCAGGCAGATCCAGCGAAAGGGCTTCGGCTACCTTGCGCAGCACCACAGAAAACGCAGCACCTTCCTCCGAAGCCACGGTCGGAGGAGAGATGAAGCCGGTGTCAAAGCCACTGGCATCCCCCAGTTCGCCTGCCCAGTCCTGAGATAACTGGCCCTGCCGGGCCAGAGGGTCCTCAGACCCCTCCCAGTAGTCACCGTCATCCGATTCCTGGTATACAGGTGGAATGATCTTAGCCGGGCGGAAGATGAACTTGCCACCCATCGATGTCTGGTGCAGCGCCTCTCCGACGCCGGGCCCGGACCGGGACTAAACCGGGGAACAGCGTCGTCCGAGGGCGGCGCAGGCCTGGATCCCTCGGGGACCTGCGGCGTCAGGACCGGAGTCGACGATGGCGCCAGGGCCTGGAGCCGCCGGCTCGCTAGGCCTCCCAGTCGAGCCTGCGGGGCCCGAAGGCGCCCCGCAGTCAGGTTCCTCATGGCCATGAGGAAGGCACTGACCTCCGCCGGAGTCGCGTCAGTCTCAGGGACCGGAGGGTATGGGGACGGACGGGACCCCTGCGGCTCCAACAGAGCCGCAGGTGGTGCCACCTGAACCCTCAGCAGAGTCGCGCGACCGGCGAGGGGAGCCCGTAGAGCGATGTCGCTTCTTCGACTTCTTGCTGTGCTTCGACTTACCGGATCTCGAAGACTTGGACCCTGACGAGCAGTGGTGACTGCTGGAACTCTAGTAGCTTGCGGGACCGCTCCCGCCTAGCTTTCAAAGTCTAGGCCCGGCAGTCGAGGCACGACTCGGAATCGTGGCCGGCCCCAAGGCAATAGAGGCACCAATGGTGGTGGTCCGTGACCGACATCAGTCGGTGACAGGAGTCACAAGCCTTGAAGCCAGGCATTCCTACCGGCACCAGAGTCGATGTCGACGAGAATTGAACCAAAAGAGTTTAAAAAAAATGTTTAGTCAAAAAGTGACTAAAAGGGTATGCTCTTCCCGGAACAGCGCTTACTGGCACGGAAAAAAGAAGAACTGACGTCAGCGCGCGAGGGCGGCGTCTAAGTACTCCGACGACGTTATCCCGGCAATCCTGACAACGGACGCGGAGCCGCAGACGACGCCTAGCGACGCGCAAGGGTATTGCTGACGAAAAATCTTTCCGGATCCAGCCAAACGCCTCGGGATATTCTAAGGAGAGGAATCTAACATGTTTCTTTGAGATTTTAGGAGTTAGGGGCACCCTAAACCTTCCTTCCTCAGATTCCAGATCCTAAAACAGCAAAGAAGATCAAGAAGAAAGAAGACCTGCCGTGCAGCTGCTAAGAAGAGGAAGACACCAACTGCTTTGGCCCCAGCCCTACCAGCCTGTCGACCCTCGAACCTGCTCCTGCTAAATCCCGGCACCTCCTGTGGCCAGCAACCTCACAAACCCCGGAGGACCTGGCTACCTTGTGACTGAGCACCTGGGACTCCCACGAGCAGTGGCTCTGCTCAAAGCAAGTATCTAACCCCTGGCACCACCCCGGAACCGCGAACCCTGCGCACACTGCACCCGCCAAGCCTGGCCTGTGCTGGAGTGGACAAAGACCCCGAGGACGTCCCCCCGGGGACTGTGACCCCGAATCCGGCACCCAAGGACCCACCTCGACGCTCCTGACGACGCCTGCAGCCTCAGAACCAGGGACCCCCACACCGCGATCAACAGAGTAAGATTTCCCGACACCAAAAGGCACCCCTGCACACGGCGCCCTGCGGCCCCCTGTGCCCGGCTCCTGGGTACCTACCTACCCTCCAACTAACCAACTTACCTTTCGAAGTGGTGGGCACACCTGAAGAATCTTCGTCCCCGAGCTTGCAGCCTTTGTTCGTCCTTGAGCTTTTCCATTGCAATCCACAGAGTGCCCGAAGGCTCAAATGCACCCTGCACCCAGCCGCCCGAGTGGCCCTGGCACTGCAACTTCTACTGCTACCTACTTCCCCATTTGCCCTGAGCAAGTGACCAGGAGCCCAGCTCCCACAGCAGCATGGCCTGCTAGGCAGCAGCCACCAACCAAGGGCCCCCTGCCTCCCATAGGAAAACATTGGGCCTAACTCACTCTGCACCCGGCTGCCCCTGTGCCGCTGAGGGTGTAACAACTGTACTTACCTGACCCTGGGAGACCCCTGAGTTTATGCCCAGAACCTTAACTATGCCAGCCGAGTACTTACCCAAAAGCCAATAACTCACTTTCCTTCCATAGGGTAACATTGACTGGTTTCTCTTGAAATTTCTTCTAAGTGTGCAGTTTCTAAACTTTAAAATATTCACCTAAAATCAACCGAGTAATGAAAACACTCACCTACTATTAGGAGAGATCCCAGTGCTGGATCTTGGTGCACAGCACTGACCCTGAAAAGTACTTACGACCGTACTTACCACTAACTCAATTTTCTTCCATAGGAAACCATTGACTGTTTTTCTGTAAAATTTCTTGTGTCGATTTTGCAAACGTATAAATATTCCTTAAAAATCGCCTGTATAACTTAAACGCAGTTTCTCAACTTCTTACAGGTGGTACACTAGTGCTGGATCCAGGATCCAAAACTGACCATAACCCCACTTACCTGCTAAGTGAATTTCCTTCCATAGGATAACATTGGTAATTTGATCAGAAAAAGATTCTAAGAGTCAACTTTTAAAATAGCAAAATATTGCTTAAAAATCACAACAGTTACTAAAACATATTTACTCCCTTGTTTCCAAGAACTGTCCTAGGACTGAATCTAGGATCCAGTCCTGGAGTTAGAAAAGTAATTCTGAAAGTAATCAATTGCATATAACTTAAAATTCCCATTGAGCTCAATGTATTATTGTGTTTGAAATTGTGTTGCCTATTGCAACGAACTGTAACTATTGCATTTCAAGTCAATTGCAAAGTATTTAACTAAAGCATCTCATTCTGAGAAAGTATATTTTAACCTTTTCAGTGCCCATGACGAGATAGTCTCGTCATGGAGCACGGTCGCGCTGTGCCCATGACGAGACTATCTCGTCATGAACCCCACCCACTAATGTAACGCCCGGCACAGGAGGGGGAAAGGGCGTGGCACAGAAGGGGTTAATACCTATTGTTGGTTCTAAAATAAAACAACCATATATTTTTATATACAAACCATTGGCCTAGAGTTCAGTTCTTGAGTGTGTGAGACCATTTGCTGACTGAGTGGGTACAACAAATGCTTTACACTCTCCTCTGATACTGCCTTACTGCTCGACCAAGCTACCACTTTAGAGAGTAAAGTTATATTTAACTTTAGCCTCTGCCAAACCTCTGGGGACTTTGGAGTCTGTATACACTGTACCTATTTGGGAACAGTATATAAAGAGCCACTTTCCTACACTCGCCTTTCCCACCGGAGGGGTGGAGTTGGCAGAGGTGGGCACACCTCTCTTTCTCACTTGTTTTTCCTGCAGGTTCTCCCGCTCAAAGTGGGGGTCAGAACCAGTGGGGACCAGTTGCTGAGAGCAGCAAGTGGCCTTGGGAAGCTCACAAAGGCTGCAAGCCTTTGAAACTTCCCCTTTGTGAACCCAGGCCAAACTGGGGAGGAGGCTTGGCACCTCGTCCCAGGATGTGCATTGTGTCCCCAGAGAGAAGCAGGCTCTCGACACAGGGGTCCAGAAACATGTCTGGTGGTGGCAGCTGAAAGCAGCCACTCAGCCTGGACACTAGTGGTAGGTTAGTTTTCAGGGGGCATCTCTAAGATATTCTCTTTGTGCATTTTTCATTAAATCTCACACTGGCATCAGTGTGGGTTTAATGAGCTGGGAAGTTTGATACCAAACTTCTCAGTTTTCAGTGTAGCTATTATGGTGCTGTGGAGTTCGTAATGACAAACTCCCAGCACCATATACTCTTAATGGCAGCACTGCACTTACAGTGTCTAAGAATGGACTTGGACACTGTAGGGGTACAGGGCTCATGCACCTGTACCCTCACCACTGGTATAGTGCACCCAGCTAGAGGGGTGACTGATGTACGCCAGGGCCGTGAGTTGTAGGCATAGCACACAGGGATGTGTGCCATGTCGACTCTTCACTTTGTTGTGCACCAAGACACGCAAGCCTGCAATGGCAGTGTGTGTGTGTCAGGGTACGTGACCTCTAAGGGTGGCACAATAAGTGCTGCAGCCCTTAGAGGCCTTCTCTGGTCACAGTGCCCGAGGTACCTGTGGTTTCATTTACCAGGGGCTGACCAGTGGCCAGAGATGCCAATTGGGTTTAGGCTTAAATGCAGTTTTAGGGAAAGAACATAGGCCCTGGGTACCTGATTAGCAGGAGCCCAGGGCACACTCAGTCAAAGAACATCAAAAAGTGGGGGCAACCATGCAGGAAGAGGGCACTTTCTCACAACATGGCATCATAAAATTCTTTGAGCTGGGTGGGAATAGATCCGGCTCCCGAAAAGGCCGGAAAATGTGAGGAGTCAACCAACGCATAGGTTCAGCATAACAAGGCCTAGAGTGCAAAGACTATTCCTCCGCGTCAGCCAACGGACAGGGAGAAATCAAAGCAAGCTTCGATTTCTTGTGATTTTTACCGGACTGACTCAAGGACTTCGAGTGGGAGGATGAAGACTTGGGGCTCCCAGAGCAGTTTACTGACCTTCCTCTCAATGGAGACCATGAACGAGACCCCTGGGTAGAACGACATGGGGCAGAGCGCCGGACTAAAAGCAGCTTCAGGGACTGCTCCCTAAAGCTTCCAGAGCCATGGTCCAGCAGTCGGAGCCCAATTGCGTTATGGTCATGCTCTAGGCACTAAAGATAAACCAAATGTGGATCTGCCACTAACATAGCACGTGGCAGGCGCTGCACGGTTCGGAAAACCTACACACCAAACAAATGTTCAACAAAACGTCGGAAAAAGTCAGTTAAAAAGTGACAGAGGGTAGCTCTCTTCAAGGATCTTTGCAGGCTGGCATGGAAAGAAAAGAACGGACGTTGGCGTGCCGAGGTGGTGCCTATATAGGTGAAGCAGATGTCACAATGGTGTATACGTCGCAGACGTCATGCAGAGACAACCAATGCCACCTGCCGGTGCACCAGGATATTGATTGAAGAAAAATCTTCTGAATCTAGTCTGACGACTGAAATTCAAAAGTAAGGAATCTGCAGTTAGAATGTCTATCAGATTGCAAAGCACGATCCATGGGCAGACAGCTCTTCTGCAGAGCATTGGATATTTTCACCCCAAAGAAGCCCATGAAGAGCGGATTATCTTCCTCGTTTTCTTTAGTACAATCTATGTAAAAGTTCAGCGCCTTGTTGGGGTCCAAATGATGGAGTCTACTCCTCCTCAGAGTGGTGATGCAGAGCATATAACACCTGCAAGGTGATGTCCTAACCGACGTGGAATGGCGCTGTAACTTTAGGCAAGAAAGATGCCAGAGTCTACAAAAGCAGCTTGGAGTACGGTGGAATGGCCAATAGCTTGAACCTCACTCACGATACTCCAACGTTATAGCAACAATAAAGACGGTCTTCAGCATGAGAAGCCACATGGAGCAACTTTGAAACAGCTTGAAGGTAGTGCACATCAGAAATACTCCAATATTAAGTTGACAAGAACTTTTAAGAGTTAAATACCTCAATGCTTCGGTTCTTCACCTCTGAGCCCCAGCCTGGGTCATAAATACGACTGAGTACTGATCATTATCAGGCCCTGCTATCTGCAGCCCGATGATAATGTAAAAGAAACATAGCCTTTCCTTAACTTTGAAAGGAAAATGTGGAGAAGTGTGGCTCAATGATTAGAGCGGCAGACCCTGATGCAGAGGTCTAGCCCGGGACCAGGGTTCAATTCCCCGCCTCGGCAGGTCTTGGGCTCAAAAATTCCACAGACCCGATAATTCTCGCCTCGGTGCCTATTCCAATCATGGAGTCCCACTCTGCAACTCTGGGCAATAGCTTGCTTAATCTCCACAACGGCCCCCACAACGCTAAGGATGCCTGGCCTCCACCTTGGCGGTGCCCAGGAGTGGACGCCTCACAGGGAAAGCCAGGATGGGTTCCACAGCGGTATTCGTACAAGCGCCTTGAGACCCTTGCGGGTGAGTAGTGCGCTATACAAGTATCAATTTTACATTTACATTTACCCTGGGCTTAGTTAAAAATAAACTCAATGCTGTAAACTACTCTGAAGGTGTCTGGAACTTTATACGAATGGAACCTATAGGCACTACTCAACTTCTGAAGGAGGAAAAAAGTATTTTCAGTGTTATATAATCCACAGAAAATGGCATGCTTTAAGTGAACAACCCAAGATATTGGCAATAGTCCTACATGAATATAGAGGCTATACCTGGTACCCCCTTCAGGTAACTGAACAAGTTCTGTATCTTGGAATCACTACTGACAGTCCTAGACTTCAGCACAACACGCCCGATAAGCTAAACAGAGGAGTAAAAAAAATAAATAATCAGGATACCAGTTTCACATGCAGTCAAGTCACACCCTTTTACTATTCCTGGGACAATCCAGTCCCAATACTGATGAACACTAGGTTACATCAATACTAGATCCTCTCCACCCCCCCCCACCCCCCCCCCCCAGTCCCTGGTAATCAATGCCTTGCAAGACATTCCTGCAATAGGTGCATGTGCAACTGCACATTTAAAGCCATTGCAATGCAATATGCCACCACTCCTAACGGCTTAATTATTGATCTCACTATCAATGGATACAACATCTGGAAGAGGGGAAGTGACAAATTAAATATCATCACTTGCTCTTGGTTGGGATAGGCTTTGCCTGTCACCAAGCTGAGTGGCCCCTAAGAACGTTTGTATCTTCTGGAGACACCAGGGGAATTATATGTGACCTTGATGGAGCAAACCAATCAACGGAGGAGAGCCTGTTGCATGTGAGCAAGACACTGAGTTTGCAGTTGTCCATTTTACGAGCCTATCATCTAGATACAGATATACAGTAGTCAGTGTTTGGCTCTCTGGCTATTAAGTATCTCTTAAAACACGTTTGAACCAGATGGAGGAAAAAAATAATAAATAGTAGTGTGTGTCCAGATGCATTGTGGGTTTGAGGAGAGGTGTTATGAGTCAACTCAAAATCGAAAGCAACTATCCAAGACAAACCAAAAAACGTATAACGTTTTGAGCTTAACACTAGATGGCAGGAGCCTGCACAGCATGTGTTTAACAGCATCACATGGTAAAACAAAGCTTTAACTTTTCTCTATGCTGAAAAAGTGTTTTTAATAAAATAAACCAAAGTGACAAAATCGCTGTACAATAAATATGAATCTTGTAAAAGGAATATGCTACTTACCAGTATGCATCTGTTCTTGGCATGTAGAGCTGCAGATCTACACACTTTTGCATAGATCGCCATCTGGTGTTGGGCCCGGATGTTTGCAGTTTGTTTTTCCTCTTGGAGTCTTTGGAAGTCACGAGGTCGGTGACTCCTCCTTTGGTTTATATTGCGCATGGGCTTCGGCTCCATCCTCAAATTGTTTTTCGCCAGCAGGGAAAGATGGAGCATAGTAATAACAGTAAAGAAACCCATGTGTGTTGTATCTAAATAAGATAGACTGGAACGGATACAGGTAGCCGGGGAGGCGGGTGGGCGTGTGTAGATCTGCAGCTCTACATGCAAGAACAGATGCATACTGGTAAGTAGCATATTCCGTTCGAGGTATATGAGCTGCAGATTACACACTTTTGCATAGACTATAGCAGTACCCAACCCTAGCGGTGACCACCGGTATCCGTTGCAGTGGTTTGGAACAGTGTTTTTAGTACAGCCTGGCCCACACTAGCTTGTTGCTTGGTTTGCACATCTACACAGTAATGTTTTGTGAAAGTGTGCGGTGTTGACCATGTCGCTGCTTTGCAGATGTCATCTAATGGTATGTTCCCTAGAAAAGCCATAGACTCCCCTATCTTCCTTGTAGAGTGGGCTTTAGGGGGAACAGATAGTGTTCGTTTTACTTTGTGGTAGCAAATCTGTATGCATTTTACAATCCACCTAGCTATCCCTGATTTAGAAATAGTGTTGCCTTTATGTGGTGGAGACAAAGAGACAAATAGCTGTTTGGTCTTTCTGAAAGGTTGTGTTCTTTGGATATAGTAAAGTAAGGCCCTTTTAACATCCAGTGTGTGTAGAGCCCTTTCCGCAACAGTTTGAGGTTGTGAGAAAAAAAACGGTAATTCTACCGATTGGTTCAGATGGAAGGGGGAAATGACTTTGGGTAGGAATTTTGGGTTGGTGCGGAGTACAACCTTGTTCTGATGCATTTGGAGAAAAGGTTCCTGTGAGTGCTTGTATTTCACTGACCCTTCTAAGGGAAGTGATGGCCACCAGAAAAGCTGTTTTCCATGTGAGAAATTGCAGCTCACATTTATGCAATGGTTCGAATGGCGGTCCCATTAGCCTTGTGAGAACTATATTTAAGTTCCAGACAGGTGAGGGTGGTACTCTGGGTGGAATTACTCTTTTGAGGCCTTCCATGAAGGCTTTGATGGCAGGCACCCTGAAAAGTGAGAGGTGTTGTCTGTTCTGTAGATAAGCAGCAATTGCTGCGAGGTGTAACCGAATGGATGTATATGCTAGGTTACAACTTTGTAGATGGAGCAAGTAACATATAATGTGCTGTATGGATACATCTAGAGGGTTGATTGTGTTGTTATGGCAGTAAACAACAAATCTTTTCCACTTTGCAGCGTAGCATGCCCTAGTAGTAGGGCGTCTAGCTTCTCTGATAATGTTCATGCAATCAGGGGGAAGGTTAAGGTATCCGAATTCTAGGACCTCAGGAGCCAGATCGCAAGGTTGAGCTGAGCTGGGTCCGGGTGCCTGATCTCTCCATGGTTCTGGGTTAGGAGGCATGGTGAGAGGTGTAACTTTTGGTGTGGCACTACCGAGAGTTCCAGCAGTGTCGTGTACCACGGATGTCTGGCCCATGTTGGAGCTACCAGGATGAGCGTGAGGGAGTGCTGTTGTAACTTTCGCCCCTCTAATGAAATTAGTGGGAGAGGTGGAAAAGCGTACGCAAATTTGCCTGACCAGTTCATCCATATCGCATTGCCTTTGGACAATGGGTGTGGGTATCTGGCGGCGAAGCTTGGGCATTTTTTGTTTTTGTGGGTGGCGAAGAGGTCTATCTGAGGATGCCCCCACTTCTGAAAGAACGGGTGAAGAACCTGTGGGTGAAGTTCCCATTCGTGGATCTGTTGCGTTTGTCTGCTGAGCAGATCTGCCATGGTGTTTTGGACTCCTGGGTCGTGTTGGGCCTGGAGAAAGATTTTTTGCGGAATTGCCCATCTCCATATGCTCTGTGCTAGTTGAGAGAGCTGTGGAGAGTGTGTGCCCCCCTGTTTTTGAATGTAGTACATGGCAGTCATGTTGTCTGTGCGAATGAGGACTGCCTTGCCTGAAATCTGCGTCTGAAAGGATTTTAGGGCTAGAAAGATTGCCAATAACTCCAGATGGTTGATGTGGAGTAACTTTTGTTGCGGCGTCCATGTGCCCTGCACTGTGAGATGTAACAGATGAGCTCCCCAGCCGGAGAGCGATGCGTCCGTTGTTAGGATTATTTGTGGAACCGGGTCCAGGAACGGTCGCCCTTTGGAAAGGTTTGTGGTGTTCCACCACTGCAGAGAGCGATGGGTGCGACCGTCCACCAACACCAGATCTGTCAGTTGCCCCTGGGCCTGGTTCCACTGGCGTGCTAAGCACTCCTGGAGTGGACGCATCTGGAGTCTTGCGTGAGGCGCTATGAAAATGCAAGAGGCCATCATTCCTATCAGTTGCATAAACACTCTTGCTGGGCGAGAGTGTTGAAGTATGAATTTTTGACGCAGAGCCTGGATGCTTGCAATCCTGGCAGGATTGGGATAGGCTATGGGTTTTGAGGTGTCTATGGTGGCACCGAGGTATTGCTGTGTGTGTGATGGTATCAGGTGGGACTTTTGGTGGTTCACCGTGAAACCTAGCTGGTGAAGTAGTTGGATTGTAGCGGCGGTGTGGTGCACACATTGGTTGTAGGACGTGGCTTTTATTAGCCAGTCGTCCAAAAATGGGAAGACGTAAATGTGCTGTCTTCGGAGGTGTGCCGCCACTACTGCAAGGCACTTGGTGAACACCCTTGGTGCTGTTGTGACCCCGAACGGGAGCACTTTGAACTGGTAGTGTTGCCCGTCCACTACAAATCTGAGGTACTTTCTGTGAGCATGGTGTACTGGAATGTGAAAGTATGCGTCTTTCAAGTCCAGTGTGGTGAGAAAACCGTTCTGGGAGAGGAGTGGAAGAACCTGTTGAAGGGTTACCATGTGAAAATGGTCTGAATGTATGTAAGTGTTTAGGGGCCTGAGATCTAGAATAGGTCGTAGAGTCTCGTCTCTTTTTGGTATCAGAAAGTACAGGGAGTAGACCCCTAAATTTTGCTGATTGATGGGGACTTGCTCTATGGCTTGTTTTTGCAGGAGGGAGATTACCTCCTGTTTAAGTAACGTGGCATGCTCTTGTGACATTGGGTGTTGCCTGGGTGGAATGTTTGGGGGGTAGATGTCAATTCTAGGCAGTACCCTGAATGAATAATTTGGGTCACCCATCTGTCTGAGGTGATGGTCTCCCAGACGTGAAGGAATTTTGTTGTCTGCCCCCGACCTGAGTGGGATGGTCTGGAGGGAGCAGGGGGGAAGTCATTGGGTAGGCGGTGTGGCAGAGCGGGCGGTATTTGTTTTGCCTCTGCCTTTATTATTCTTGCCTCTATAGCCGCCTCTTTGATAACCCCTTGTGAAGGTGGACTGAGGAGGGGATTTGTAGGACGTGGATGCGCTATCTGAGGAGTAGCCTCTGCCCGTGCCCCGAAAGGAAGAGCGGCGAAAGGAGCGTCTAGGAGTGTGTGACTGTAGTGCTCCCATAGATTTCGCCGTATCAGTGTCTTTTTTCATCTTCGAGGGCCTCATCAACCTTTGGACCAAATAAATGTTGTTGATCAAATGGGTGGTTTAATATAGAGGCTTGTACCTCAGGTTTAAAGCCTGAAACTCGTAGCCAGGCGTGGCAACGGAGGAGGATACTGGTGTTTATGGCCCTGGAGGCTGTGTCAGCCGCGTCTAGGGCACAGCGTATAGAGGTATTAGTTATGGTTTTACCCTCTTAAATCAATTAATTAGCCCTATTTTTGTATTTTTCAGGGAGATGGTGCATGATGGTTTCTAGCTCATCATAATGCGCTCTGTCGTATGTGGCTAATAGCGCTTGAGTGTTGGCGATACGCCATATATTGGTAGCTTGTGACGCAGTGCGCTTCCCTGACGCGTCTAGGAGCTTGGACTCTTTGTCAGGTGGTGGTGTTTCGCCTGACGCCTGGGAATTTGATCTCTTCCTAGATGTGGATACCACTAAGGAATCCAGCGGTGCAGGTCCTTTAATGTAAGCAGGATCTGTGGGGGCGGCTTTAGGACCCTAGCCCTGACTGGGTCTTTAAAAACCTCTGGCGCATGTTTGATTACCCCTTTTAGCATAGGCAGAATAGCAGTAGACCTATGTGCATGATCGAAGGTGTCTAGGAGGAAATCTTCCTCTACTGGGTCAGTATGTAGCTCTACCCCGTGATAATGTGCCGCCCTCTGGAGTAGGTGGTGAAAACCTAACGAGTCTTCTGGTGGTGATGGCCTGGATGGTTAAAGGTCATCCTGTGGGACATCTGGGATGTCTGGATTATTATAATCATCCCATGGGTCTGGGGATCCAGTAGGGGTGGGGTCTTGTGGCACATCTGCTGGATCGTAGTATGGGTCCCCTTGATCATCATGGTCTGGAGAAGGGGTTGGAGAGTGATGAGGTAGGGCTGGAGGGGGCAGAGGTGGAGAGGGTGGAGGAGGTGGGGAAGGCACTCTGAACGGGGAGGTAGCACAGTCCTTCCTCTTTGGAGGTGGAGGTGGAGCTGGTTTGTCCAAAAGCCTCTTTTTTGAAGACAGTGCCAAATGTCCAGTTTTTGGATCCTTGGTACGTGTCTTTTGCAAAGGATCCGGTGTGAATAGTTCTTGCGACACTGGTTGTTCGGTCGGCGCCGAGGTTTTCGGGGCCGACGGCTCTTTAGGCTGGTCTGTGCCGTGCTTTTTTGGAACCTCCGATTTTTTGTTCGGTGCAGAGAGAGGCTTCGGCACGGGAGTGTCGGTGAAGAGGGCCTTATGATGTTTGGTCGGCACCAAGAGGCCGGGTTTCGACACCGAGGGCTTTGGTGCAGGGCTCGGTGTGGAGGTGGAGGCCGATTTTTTCTTCGGTGCGGGAGCTTTTCGGCACCGCTGGTAGGCTGGCTCGAGCCCGAGCTGCCAGAAGGCTTATTAGGCTTCTTTACCGGGCCCGAAGGTGGGGTGTTAGAAGCAGTGTACTTGGTCTTGCCTAGGCTCGGAGGCGAAGGCGTGACCGAAGCCTTTTTGGGTGTCGGCGCGGGTGTGGGAGGGGGTATTGTTCTCACGACCCTCTGCGCCGGGGTGATGTCCTCCACATCTGAGTCGTCGGCCTCGGAAGCACTGACGAGGTCGTCTTCTTCTTCAGTGTGCTGCTGTCCCGGAGCTTCGACATCGTCCCCGAAGATGTTGACTGGAGCGGAGGTCGAGGAGTGCGCCATGTTGCGTCTGGCCCTTCGATCTCGAATAGTCTTTTTCGATCTAAAAGACTTGCAGGCGGGACAGTCTCGAGCCTCGTGTTCAGGGGAGAGGCAGAGGTTGCACACCTCATGAAGATCAGTGTGGGGGAATTAGGACCCACATCGAGGGCACTTCTTGAATGGAGTTCTTTCCATCAGCCGAGACCGGAGCCGGGATAGGCCCGAAGGCCGCCGTCGACTGGAATCGAAGAAGTGTCGAAGAGAAGGTGATTAAGAAGATTTGTATCGAAGAATCTCGTTGAACGAGGATTTTGCGTCGATGTTTGAACTGGAAAAGTTCGGAACCGGAGCGGGAAGTATTACATCCGAGCCCGATGGCGGAAAAAAACAATCTGAGGATGGAGCCGAAGCCCATGCGCAATACCAACCAAAGGAGGAGTCACCGACCTCGTGACTTTCAAAGACTTTCCAAGAGGAAAAACAAGCTGCAAACATCCGGGCCCAACACCAGATGGCGATCTATGCAAAAGTGTGTAATCTGCAGCTCATATGCCTCGAACATCATCTTCTCAAACCAAGATGAAGGAAGTTTTACAAACTTTCTTGTCCTTAACAAAAATGCTCTTTTGAGCTTGGGTCACATGTTTTGCTTATGGTTATCATAACCTGGAAAATTTTAAATGTAAGACCGTGAAAATAAATAAAAACTTACCAAAATATCTGCAGTACACTTGACAATAAGGCAATGTGTGAAACAATCCAACCGAATAGTACCACTCTGTTGATTAAGGTAGATTTGTTCCTCAGGTAGAAGATGGCCTATTCTACTGCTGGCACTAAGACTTAAACAAACACATAGTAAGAAGGGTGCAATTTGAATTAAAACACTAAATAAATGTTCATATTAGATTTTTTTTCACAATTAATATCAGAAGTGAACAAACACAAACACTCACGGGTCTTTATTCTCTTGTGAACCGAACATAATCATAGATTTCAGAGCATTCCAGTCTTGTAAAACCCGCTCCAAAGCAAGTTGTGCAAACCTTGGTGGCTCCAAGTCATGGTCCGGCATGTCAGAATCTAAGAAGAAGTAACATTTATGCATAGTTTAGAAAACAATTGAAAAGTATATTTAATGTGTTTTTTATGAGTTTTATAACAGCCTCTAACACAGTCACAATTCAAAAGAGGGTTATTAATTTTTAAAACAAAAATGGGATATACGCTATACAAGTATAACAGTACAATACAAGGAAAGAGTA
Source organism: Triturus cristatus (assembly GCF_964204655.1). Taxonomy (NCBI): domain Eukaryota; kingdom Metazoa; phylum Chordata; class Amphibia; order Caudata; family Salamandridae; genus Triturus; species Triturus cristatus. The sequence goes on along the minus strand of NC_140587.1, from coordinate 404,819,893 downwards.
GATGTGACCTAACAGCTACGTTGTTAATATTAGAATATGAAACCTGTTCTTTTTCATGGATATGGATTGTCCCATGGGTTCTTTCCAACTGTACAGCCACCCCCTCTGATAAGTTTATATGCTGTCCAGTAATATTTGTTAGTTTTTTAAATGTTTATTTTGAGCCACTTTTTTTCCAGTCCTGGCTGAACGGATTTCCCTGGTGTAGAGTGTTACCTTTATGGAGTTGTATGGTCACTTATGGTTGATGCCTCATGGACCAGAGTTTGATTCTGCAACAGCACCATCTTGCATTAGTGCTTTACTGTAGTTTGAAAATAATATGGTCCTAGCCAGGGATTAGTAAAGAACTCTAGGTGAGGAATTTGAAGGAACATCTGTATTCATTTGTAAGAACACTACTGTAATAAGTAACTTTTAATTAGCTGCATAGATTTTTACTTACATCCCAAATACTTTTTTAGTACTGATATTTTCACATACTCTTATTTTAATGCCTAAATGGCACCTGCTATTATGTATACTTTCAATCTTTGTCCACCTCATTTCACGTGTAAGTTTGAGAGCACCTATTTTAGGCCTGCTGTCCAGTTTTTATTTTCATTCACTCTTCATTACATCACCGGCTTTGCTTCATTCACCAGCTTAGTTTCTGCTTCCAGTTCTTAACCAAGGATTCTATTACTGATTTCATTTTAAAGCTTCAGTTGTTTGCAGATCAGCTTTAAAATTCCATATGGTGGGTATGGCATATATGCATCTGCTTATGTATATGTTTAACCATTTATATAGTTCACATCATCTGGAGACCAAAAGGCACTGTCGCACAAGTTACTTACCTTCAGTAACAATTTATCTGTAAGAGACATTAGTTAATGATAGATTCCCTACCTTAGGATTACCCCCAGGTGTCAGACTGGACATGGAAAGTTTTCGTCAGCAGTACCCCTGTGCGTCAAAAGGTGGAGTTGTGCGGCTCCGCGTCCGTCGTAGGCGTCATGATCGCCAGGACAACGTCGCAGCAGCTACTTAGACGCCGCCCTTGCTCGCTGTCAGTTCTGTACACAATTTCCGCGCCAGGAACGCAGAGCCATGCAAGATACTGACAACTGCTGCATTGAAACTAGGGCCCTGAAATGGATGACCTTAACCCTAGAAATCAATTTGCAGAACGGGGAGGATGGGTGGGGCGGTAAGGAATCTATCACTAACTAATGTCTCTTACAGATATATCGTTACCAAAGGTAAGTAACTTGTGCATCTGAAAGAGACATGTTAGTGATAGATTCCTTACCTTAGACTAGATACCCCAGCAATACCAACCCCGGTGGTGGGTCTGCGAACCAAGATCCCACCAGAAAGTCAAGGACAACAGAATGGCCAAAGAAGCAGTCTCTCCGGACTTGGCAGTCAAGGCAATAAGGCTTAATAAAAGTGTGCAGCGAGGCCCACGTGGCTGCCTGACAGATGTCTTGCAGTTGAACACCACTCCTAATGCAGTAGTAGCTGCTGTTGCCCTGGTAGAATGGGCGCACAGCCCGACCAGAGGCTCCTTTTAGCAAGAGAATAACAGGCTTTTATACACAAGACGACCCAGCGGGAGATAGTCCTCTTGTGTACAGTCCGGCCTTTCTTGGCGCCTAGGTAACCAACAAAGCGCTTGACATCCACCCGGAATTGTTGTGTGCGATTCAGGACAAATGAGAGTGCACGTTTTGGGTCCAAACAGTGGAGCCTCTCTTCCTCTCTGGAAGGATGTGGAGGCGGAAGAAAAGGGGGCAAGGTGATAATTTGCCCGATATGGAAGGCAGTAACAACCTTTGGCAAAAAGGAAGGACGAATGTGGAGCACAACCTTGTCCGGATGAACAGACAAAGTGAGGTTTACAGAAAAGAGCCTGGAGCTCACTCACGCGCCTAGCGGAGGTGATGGCAACCAGGAAAGAAGTCAGTAAACGTAGAGAACAGTTGTGAAGTGGCTCAAAGAGAGCGCAAATCAAATACATAAGTACCAGATTCCAGTGCCATTGCGACATCACAAAAGGAATAGGAGGGAAAAGGTGAGTAATGCTTTTGAGAAATCTATTTACAACAGGGGATTTGAAAAGAGAGGGCTGATCAGGGAGCCTAAGAAAGGCCGAAATTGCAGAAAGGTAGCCCTTAATAGTGCTCAGACAGAGCCCTGCCGGGCCAAAAAAAGAAGGAACAATAGGAGTTCTGAAAGAGGGGCAGAAAGAGGATCCACAACCTTCGCTGTGCACCATGCCACAAATTTGTTCCACCTGCAGGCGTATACCGATTTAGTGGATGGACGCCTGGCTGCCAGAATGACATCAAAGACTTCAGGAGGCAAGTCAAATGGAATTAACTGTCGCCGCTCAATCTCCAAGCAAGGAGATAGAGGCTGGACAGGTTCAGGTGGAGGACCATCCCCTGCTGCTGCGACAGAAGATCCTCCGAAGAGGCAGTCGAATAGGGGGATCCACACTCATACTGAGTAGCTCGGGATACCAAACTCTTCGAGCCCAGTTCAGGGCCACAAGAATGACTTGGGCCCGGTCACGCCTGATCATCTTCAGCACTCTGGGTAGAAGTGGTATAGGCGGAAAGGCGTACAACAGACCGCAACTCCACTCGTGAGGAAACGCGTGGCCGAGAGAGTGCCGCCTTGGAAATTCCAACGCGCAGAACTGCTGAAATAGCGCATTCTCTTTGGTGGTGAATTGATCTAACCAAGGCTCTCCCTACTGTTGAAAGAGACCTTGAGCCACCTCCGAGTGAAGATGCTATTCGTGATCCAAAATGCACCTGCGGCTGCGTTCATCCGCCCTGGCGTTCAAAGAACCTGCCAAGTGTTGAACCAACAAGGACATGCCTTGATGTTCCAGCCATGTCCAGAGACGCAGAGCCTCCTGACATAGGGTCCACGGCCCAACCCAGTCTTGCTTGTTGTAGTACCACATGGCGGTGGTGTTGTCTGTGAACACCTACACTAACCTCCCCTAACCTCCCCTTGACAGAGGGAAGGAATGCCTTCAGGACAAGTAGGATCGCCTGGAGCTCCAGAAGGTTGATATGGAGCCTGGAATCCGCCGGAGACCAGAGGCCTTTGATCTCCGCCTCTCCCATGTGGCTACCCCATCCCTGGAGGGACGCATCTGTCACCACTGTGTGCTCCGGTTGGGAAAGGGAGAGTGATATGCCGCTGACCCAATGATGGTTTGTGAGCCACCACTGCAATTGCTGTGCAGTGCCCTCCGAGATCTGGACAGGTTCCCCTGATGCTGCGCCCACTGGAACTTCAGGTCCCACTGCAGAGCCAGCATATGCCATCTGGCATGACTGGTCAGCAGGATGCAGGAAGCCATGAGGCCCAGCAGCCTCAAGGTCATCCTGCCCGAAACCCAGGACAAGGGCTGAAAGATCATAGCCCAAATGTTGCTGTTCTGGAGGATACACCCAAAACTGCGCCGTGTTCAGAACCGCTCCGATGAAGTGGAGCTTCTGAGAGGGAATCAGGTGCGACTTCGGCACGTTGATGGAGAACCCCAGCAAATGCAGGATGTCGGCCGTAGTCTAGAGGTGGGAGACTACTGCCTGGGGAGAGCCCGCCTTCAGCAACCAGTCGTCGAGATAGGGGGAAGACTGAAACCCCTAATCTGCGCAGATGAGCTGCGACCACCGCCATCACTTTCGTGAATAGCCGAGGGGTGCTGGTAGGGGCAAAAGGGAGCACGGTGAACAAAGTGCTCGTGGCCCACCGTGAACCGCAGGTAATACCGGTGGGCCGGCAGGACGGGGATATGAAAGTAAGCGTCCTGCAAGTCTAACGCTACCATCCAGTCTTGCAGGTCTAGGGCAGACAAGACCTGAGAAAGTGTGAGCATCTTGAACTTCTCCTTCCGGAGGCAGCGCTTGACGATCCAAAAGTCTAAGATAGAACGCAGGCCCCTGTCCTTCTTTGGAACCAGGAAGTAGTGGGAGTAACAACCACGACTCACTTCTGGAGTCGAAACGTGCTCGGTGGCGCCCTTGGCCAAGAGGGCCGCAACTTCCTGCTGGAGAAGTGCCAAGTGATCCCCGGCATGCGGTGGTACTGAGGTGGCATGGCAGGGAGGGGGGGGAGAGGGTGATGGCGAATCCTGCCGCCCACAGGCGATTGATGGGCCTGAAATACCGGACTAGGAAGGTTTGGAGGCATGGGTGATGGTGGACTGACCCACCCGCTGGCCCCGTGACCCACCTCAGCGGGTCCCACATCCGCAGCTGCGCTGAGGCTGTTACTGCGCAGGCCTGTGGCCCTGAAATGAACGTGTTAGGGTGCCCCTTCCGTGGCCATGAAAGGAGCAAAAAGCAGAAGCCGAACGAGTGCGCGTGGCCGAAAGGCACAAGAACTTGGCCGTAGCCCACGAGTCCTTAAAGCGCTCTGACGCACTAACTGCCTTGTCGCCAAAAAGGCGAGTGCCATCAAAAGGGATGTCCATCACAGTGTTCTGAACATCCCCTGAAAAGCCAGTTGTCCTCAGCCAGGCGTAGGAAATCACTCTGCCCAGCGAGTCGGCGAAGTCAAGGCCACAACGAATCGTGAACTTGGCTGCATCTCTCCCTTCAACAAAAGCTTGGGAGAGCACCGTCTGGGTCACCTCTGGACACTGAGGCAGCACCTGCGCCACCGTATCCCACACAGAGTGGGAATAATGGCCCAAGAGGCATGCGGTGTTCACAGACAGCAACCCTGAACTGGCAGAAAAGAAAATCTTCTGCCCAAACTGCTCCATTTTCTTGGATTCCCTATCCGGAGGTGCGGAAAGGAATGTGCTTGGGGACGCAGAGGCTTGGGCAACCAAGCTCTCAGGGGTAGGGTGTTGGGAGAGGAAAATGGGGTCTCACGGGGCCGGGCGATGGCGTCAGGCCACGTTCCTATCCACAGGAACCCCTGTGTTGGGCCTGGACCAGGTGCCCAAAAGAAAGTCTGAAAATGCGTCATTAAAGGGCAGCAACAGCTCCGCAGAGGAAGTCGCAGGCTGAAGAACTTCTGTCAGGAGGTTAGTCCTGACGGACACTGTAGGGAGCTCGAGGTGGAGACCCTACGCAACACCACTGAATAATTACCACCCTCCTCCGTAGCCACGGTAGAAGGAGACAGTGCGCCAGGTTCTGGAGAGAAATCCAGACCACCAGCGTCCTCCAAATCCTCTGCCCAGTCCGGGTCTAACTCACATTGGGCTGCGAGAGGGTCTTCAGACCCCTCCCAGTCCTCCCCGTCCTCTGGAACCTGCTGGGCAGGCGGGAAAGAAGGCAGAGGATGGAGAAAGGGATAGAAATTTCCCATCTGCGTCGATAGACACCGGTCCGGCACGTCTCCATTTCAGGGTGGAAGCTAGGGACGACATCGGCCCAGGAGCCGCCCGGCGGCGATACCGTAGACGGAGGTCGTACAAGGTCAACCGACAGAGGCTGGGATCCATGCATGGATCCACGGGGGTCTCGCGGTGCCGAGGCTGGAGCCTTCGACTACGTCGGGGTCGGAGCCATCGACTAAGAAGGGCGAGAACCCCCAGTTGGGCCCAAGGGGCCCGAAGGCACGCTGGCGGGGCCCGTCGGGCCAAATAGGCAGGCCATGGCTGACAGAAAGTCATGCAGATGGGCCAGAGTCGCAGACGGACCCGTGAAATGCGGGTAGGCCATCGCCAACTGCGTAATCTCCCTCAGCCATGTCACGTGACAGGCTAGGGGAAGGCGAAAAGCGACGGCGCTTCTTTGACTTCTCGTGCTTCGTTTTACCTGACCCCGAGTGCGAAGACTTAGTTGAACGATGGTGGTGGCTCCGCGACCAGTCCCTCGACCTCCCACGGGACTGGGACCTTAAGCGGCGTGGAGCAGACTCCCGGGCCTCAAGCAACTTTTGGAACCACTCCTGCAAAGTTTTCGGAGCCATGGCCCAGCAGTTGGGGCACGATGTGGGGTCGTGGTCGCGCCCCAGGCAGCAAAGACACTCGCGGTGCGGGTCTGTCACCGACATCATGCGGGGACAAACTTCGCAAGACTTGAAACCGGGCATCCCTACAGCACCAGGAGTCGATAGACTAAAAAAAAAAAAAACAGACAAAAGTCCCAAAAAACTCAGTCAAAACTTTACTGTGGGTACCGCTCTGTCCAGATCTGCGCTTGCTGGTGCGGAAAAAGAAAGAACGGACGTCAGCGCGAGGGCGGCGTCTAAGTAGCTGCTGCAACGTTATTCCGGCGATCATGACACCTACGACGGATGCGGAGCCGCACGACGCCACCTTCTGATGCGCAGGGGTACTGCTGACGAAAACGTTCCGGATCCAGTGTGACGCCTGGGGGTAATTCTAAGGTAAGGAATCTATCACTAACATGACTCTTTCAGATCATTGTTGCATTAGGAAATGGACAAAATCTGAGCACATCAATTTTACCAGTAATAGACAAAATTCATTTAATCAGACAAAAAATGAGTTTTGATCAACGGAACAGACCATCCATTACGGTCAGCCAAACAGCCTTCGCCTATGAAAATATTAAGGTCTTGAGTAGCCAGTAACAGAGTGATTTGTAATGTCAGAGCAGACCAACCAGTTCTGGGAGTGAGGAACAAGGTACTTACCTTTGGTATCGTATTATCTGGTAGAGATCAAGTCTAGCTGCAGATACCTTAACTTTTTAATTCTACCCAGGCGTCAGACTGTATCCGGAAAGTTTTCAGCAGTACCTTTGCACGCCGGGAGACTGCGTCGTATGGTTCCGTGATGACATCGACTCCGGTGGTGAGGTCAGGGGAGCCATAGAAGTCCGCTCCGGTGCACAGACGGCGATATCTGCTGTGAAACCTTCCGCGCCAGAACACGGAGCCACTATAGAAACTGGCTGTTGAAACAGTGTCCAAAAAAGATCAAAAATTAGAAAGTAATAATAAATGGTATGATAATACCAGACAAAGACTAAGGAAAAAAACCTTAAATAAATCGATAAAGCACAAACTACAAGAAACCCTGTGCACTGGTGTATAAACCATCTTTCCGAAGGAAACGCCTCATTCTACCGATCACTCACCAATGGAAATTTATGGTGTGGTAATACCAAGACAAGACCTATGAGACAAAACGAAATGGTTCGTAGAGTCATACCACTGCATGAAACAGTGATCAGCGGTGTATAAAATCAGTACTGAAAAGGGGGATAACTCCTACATCAAGGGAGTTCACAGAATGACAAAGCAATCATAAAGAAAAGGTATAGCAATACCAATTCAAGATAAAGGAGTAACACCCAATGGTCCGTTGAATCACACAATATCGTGAAACAGCGATCACTGGTGTATTAAACCTGTAGAGAAAAAGGGGTATAACCCTTACACTACAGATCGTTCACAGTGCGGGGAGGATGGGCAGGGCGTTAAGGAATCTGTGGCTAGACTGCCTCTACCAGATAATACATTACCAAAGGTACATAACGTGTTCATCTGATAGAGACATCTAGCTACAGATTCCTTAACTTTTGAATTAAATACCCTCGCTATACCCACCAGAGAAGGGTCTGCAAATGAATCCTACAAAGTTCTCAACGAGAACCAGCCAGTTGCAATCAGCAATCTACCAGATATGTGTAGGAACTAAATGAAAAGGAACTTGGGCTCTTTATAAAAACTGTGGCAACGACAACAGAGAATGTAAATAAGAAACAGCTCCCCAGGCACAGGAAAAACCAAGTCTTAAGGGAAGTAGGATAATGTCCTATCAAAGACATTTGACCAAAGCCCAACATTAGCTTTTAGCCCAATGGGCAAGTGAACTCAAGATCCAGAAGGGCCAAAGGCCAAACAAATGCCATGTAAACCCGATTCTCTACAACAGCAAAGAAATTCTTGAAGGAAACCTGTCCCTACAAAATCAGAAAAGGACTTTCAAGACCCTTTCCATTAACATCAAGATGAATAAATCCATTCATGGCAAGGTCGGAAGGATCAATTCATGAACCAAGAAAGCGGACTTACAACGCAGGTACGGAATAACCAAGTCTTATTCCATCCCTGGAATAAAGGACCCTTCTAGACAAAATGACCACACAAAGGTTTACATAATGCCCAAGGCTTGTAGAGTGGAAAGAAAATCAAGCAGAAATGAACTTGTTATAATTATTATATCACACACCAATAGCTAACGATATTTCTCATAAATAAAAAGCTTTTTTAAAAATAAAAAAAATACAGATACATATCTTTTTTACCATCTAAAAGGTTGAACTACATATAGGCATGTGAAACACAAATACAATACACTTATGTATACCTTGCATACACACAAATCGATGGAAATGAAAAATCTGTAAGATAAGTAACATTGAAAGGATATTGCAACCTCAACAAACACTGTGGGTGACTTGGCATTAAGCTAACGCTGACTGCCAAAAGTATCTTAATAGGTCGGTACTATCAAAAAGAAAACGTACATGAAAATGAACCCTTGCCAGTAGCAAGCCAGTACGACCGTACTTGACCTAAAGGGTCAAAATGAATGCACAAACCAAACCTCTGGAAATTACTCAAAAAGGAATATCTAGTTGGCATAATTGTCCACAATACATTCAAGTTAAAATATCTGATCGTAAAGCCAACAAGGGGGTGTATATATATATATATATATATATATATATATATATATATATATATATATATATATATATATATATATATACACACACGCTGCTTTGGAGTGCGTCTTTAAACGGTGGTCCTTTGGTATAAAAAATTACATGCGGCAGACCGAGCCGCAAAGACTGCACCACCCGATTGAAAACAAAGGGGACCATGGAGACCTAGAACTGAGCGTAGTCTCCAGCTGGTGAAAGTGGCGAATGGATACCACCGTAAATACGGCGTTTCTTTTAAACGTAAGCCCACTGGAGGGCTGAGAATAAAAGCGATATTTGCATGGGACTACCAAAGCCTACTAAGGCTTTTAAGGTAATCTAAGGGGGCATGTAATCTACTATAGAAAATGTACTACACTACAAGTACCAGCATGCTATGAAAATTGCCACACCTGCTGCCTAATGGAAGACATGATAAAGCGATGTGCTGGGCAGCGCCCCCTTTGACTAATTTGTTATTCCATGCCAAACTGCCTGTGACCAAGGAGCGGGAATGCTCCGAAACGCGTAAGGCTTCATCAAAATGATTGAATAAAAGAAGTGCCTGGTGCCGTAAACACGCTGCTTTGGAGTGCATCTTTCAACGGTGGTCCTTTGGTATAAAAAAAAATATATATATATATATATATATATATATATATATATATATATATATAATCATGGCCGCTCAGTCAGCTGAAACGTGTTATGGTGGACAAAATAAATCTAAATTGAAAATCTGCTGTAAATGTCCGCTCAAGTCATGTATAGAGATTCAGGATTGCTTTCAAGACACGGACTCACACAAGCACACAAACAGACGCACACAAACAGACACGCACACACACACACGTTACCATCCTTGTGGGGACTGTGTGAATACCTGCCTTGTGGAGACCAACAATTGCCAATGTTTTTAAAGGATACTAATAACAAACATTTTAAGAAAAAAATGCGCAAACATCACAATCTATTCATAAATTAATTGCTACACATAGCCAAGAGGTATCCAAAATATGGATTATGCTAATATTGTGAGGAAAAATTGTATATAATGAATACAGAACGGCACATAAAACTGTATTTAACCATTTACTCAGTGATCAAAATCATAGGTGATAAGGAAACCAAGGCATAACGAAATTAACTGAAGGAATCAAGCTATATGGTCAAGTGGAACCCAGAAATTGAATATTTGCTTGCATTAGTGTCAAAGTAGCTATTATACCACATCTCCCTAGGAATGCATGTAATGTTAATATCTGCATAGCAATTGTGGGTGAAGATGCCAAAATGTCAACGCTGCATTTGGATGGTGTGTGATAATGCTCAAACAGATAGTATGTTCTCGAATAGCACAAGTCCCCACTAAGATAGTATGTGATTACTGGGATGTTCAAGTCCCCACAGAGACAGTGTGTGAAGATGTTAGTGTCAAGAGTCTCCACTGAAATGGAGTCCCCACACAGAGTGTGAAAATGATAGTGTTGAAGTCCAAACAGAGATTGAGTAATTATAGAAAAGTTCAAGTCCCCACAGAGATGGTGTGTTATTAGAGGGATGTTTGAGTCCCTACAAAGATAGCGGTGATTATTGCGATGTTTGAGCCCCCACAGAGAGAGTGTGTGGTTATTGGTATGTTCATGTCCCCAGAGAGATGGAAAGTGAAGAGAATTATGTTCATGCCCCCACTGAAATAGTTTGAAAAGACAATGCTCATGTCTCTATAAAGATAGTGTGGAGAAATAAATATGTTAAAGTGTCTACAAATTTAGTGCGTTATTATATGAATGATCAAGTCCCCACAAAGATAGTGGATTTAGATAATCATTATCAAGGCCCACTGAAATAGTGAGTAAATCTACTGTTCATGTCCCACACAGTGTGAAGATAAGGATGTTTAAATCCAAACAGAGATGGTATGTGATTATAAGCATGTTCCAGCCTCTACACAGATGTTTTGTTTTCTTGAGAATATCATAACCCTCTAGAGAGGGTGTGTGAAGGTAATCACGTTCAAGACCTCACAAAGATAATGTGTTATAATAGTGTTGTTCAATTCCCAACAATGATACTGTATTATTATAGCGATGTTCAATTTCCCAGAGAGGTGGATGAATGCTTATTGTGATGTTTAATCCCCTACAAAGTGTGCAAAGATTATACTGTTTACGTTCCTGCTGAAATAGAAATAAAGATAATGTTCAAGTCTCCACACAGATAAAGTGAGAAGATAAGGATGTTCATGTCCGGGTGTGAATATAGGAACCTTCAAGTGACCACAGAGATGGTATGTGATCGTCATCATATTCAAGTCCCCACAATGATCGTGTGCGAATAATATGACGTTGAAGTCATCATAGTGGTAGTGTGTGGTTATAGGGATGTTCAAGTCCCCACATAGACAGTGCTTGGAGATGTGTGTAAAGATGTTTTTAGTTTAATTCCCCACTGCAATATAGTTTAAACACAAAGTTCAAGCCCCCACAAAGTTAGTGTGTGAATATAATGAACAAGTCCCCACAGAGACAGTGTTTGAATATGATGATGTTCAGTTGCCCACTGAGATAGTGTGTGGTTGTAGCGATATTGAAGTCCTGAGAGATAGTGTGTGTTTCTATAGATGTTCAAACCCCCCACACAGTGTGATGATAATTTCCAAGTCTCAGACAGCTAGTTTGTGAAGATAATGATGTGCAAGTCCAGAGATAATGCATGAATATAGGCATGTTTGTGTCACTACAAAGTTAGTGTGTGTTAGAGTCAGTGCTTAATTTGTAAAAAATTAAGTGCAGGAGTCTACTGCAGCTTGCACCACAGATTGCCCCTGCCAGCACTGCCAGTGATGGTAACAACTCAACTATTAACCATCACACTTCAACATGTGTGGCAATTTGGACTATTTCTGGCGCCCAAAGCTATAAGAATGGCTTGGGCGGCAGGTAATAGTCATTTTTTAAATATATTTAATTAGTACTTAACTGTTGTTGTGAGCATCTAATATGCCCAAGCAGTCTGGGGCTGACAATTCAGTGCCGGTGCCGAGCACCGGAAAGCACCGGCTCAAATTAAGTACTGGTTAGAGTGTGATTATAATGATGTTTTTAAATCACCACAGATATACAGTATAATTATAGGGATTTCAAGTCTCACAAAATCAGTGAGAGGTGCTTTTATTACCCAGCAGGACATCACCACAAGTTCCTTTATCATGCAGGTAAGGACCAAGTAGGCCTTTTTTGATATTTTACCTTGCAGGCAAGTACTTTTCTTTGAATAACATATTTATTCCTTCATTCAAAAAAAGGAGACCCAAAGGTTATGGGTTTGATTTCGGTTCAGGGTAGTAAGGACATTCAAAGAGTTTTTAGGGTTCAGAGGTGGCTTAGAGGAGGGGAAGAAGGGTATTAGAGGATTTTAGGTCTCGCCTAGTACAGCCCTCGCGGCCGTGCTTGTTCCAAATCCTCGTGTGGTGCAATCCCCCCAATTCCGGGTGTCATCCTCGGTTGGTATGTACACTGCTCACTGCATTTTGGGGCCGATTATAAAATATTTTCCAGTGTTATTTTGTCTTTTGAGTTCGTCACTGCTCTTCAGGACTGGCCTTGTGTCTGGGCAGTTACCCTGAATGCCGGTTGTAAGATGTCGTCCTTCCCTGACTGAACTGCAGTCCACCAATCTCGCTTTGAAGTTTAAGCCTCCCTGCTCACGGACTGCTGCTTTAAACATTTTCTCTGGATAAGCAGTTTCCTTGCCTCATTACGAAACTTTTCTGCGAGATTTACAAATTTCTTATAGTACCTGAAACACGGGGGTCGTGAAAAATGCCTGTTGCAATCCCAACAGGAGTTAGAAAAGGCTCTGTGGGCAGAATGTGCCCTGCACCAGCCTGTCTCCACTCCAAACCCCTGATGTCAGTGTAAGGGCTGAGAACTAAACGCTGCGCGGGACGCGCCCGGGCGGGCCCGTCCTAGCCCGTCAGAGCCAGGAGGAGGCAGGGCAGGGCCTGCCCTCTAAGCTGTTGCTAGTGGCAGATCGTTGTGCATCAGAGAAGGTGGGCGGCGCAGCAATTGTCCCATTGATGAACTTATTATCTTCTGTTTATTGTATTTGTTGCTGCGCATTGCCTTAGGTTATTGTGTTGCTACTGGGAAAGGTGGGCTGTTTTCGGTGCAGGGCGGTTTTCTTTTGTCCTTCTCTAACATGACCAAAAGGAGGGCAGTTGATAAGGTGGGGGGGACATTAGATGATTATTTAATTCGAGCTGAGTCAGCACTGAATCTTGAGATCCTAGCTGTGGAACGCAGACTCTTTAGATCCCGTTTCTTCCTCACTCCCTTGTGCCCAGTTACAGAATGACTCACCCGTTTCTGGTCATCCCAGTACAGTTGTTGGCACCACTGTCCCCCCATTGCCTATTTTCCCTGATTCGGGGTCATTGGATACCTCCCAGGCCTGTGTTATTATCCAGAGCCCTCCTAGGGTTACTACAAGAGGGAGGTTGGCTCATAAAGGCAAAAAAAAGAGGTTTCTCGTAAAAACAGGAGAGGCCAAGGGACTAGTAAGCCTTCTGTTGTGTCGCTTCATCCCGAGCCTAGTGGGATTTCCGCTAAAGGGAATTGTCCTGACTGTAAGATTACTTCCCTGACTCAGGATTTGATTCAACCTCTTCTGGATTCCCTACTGGTTAGTCTCAAAGACCATCTAGCTTGCCTCTTAGAACCCGTCCTCCACAAACTGGATCTTGTAGCCAGTAGGTTGGATATGTTAGAAGCCAGACTCGCTGGTGATAAGATCTCAGTAATAGGGCCTCCCCCACTGTCAAATGGGGTGACGTCTGTTGGTGTGACCAATGAGGTCCGTAATGCTAGACCACCAAGGTCTGTGGGGGTCGTGCCAGTTATTCCTCCTATAGGGGAAGAGAAGGGTTATGATCCAGGTTTGGAAGTGGTTACTGCTAGGGGTAATAACTATCGTGATGAGCAAAGTCGCCCTCCCCTGAGTAATAGGGCTGGTAATAAGGGGGTGGGAGCAGGGGCTCCTACAACCCTTCCCAATTTACATCTCCCTCCCCAAGCCACCCCTTATTCCATAGTTTTGGCTAATGTTCCACCTCTCTTAGAAGGAACTTACGAACATTGGTCAAACCTTAAGAATAAATCCCTGCATTACTTGAGCTCTAAAATTGGGAATAGCAAGGCCCTGTTTCATGATTTCAACATGGTTAGGCGCATCAACTGGATTGGTCAGTCTTATAAGTCCCTTCCTGGGGATTGTGTGGTGTTGAGTTTTAGGTCCCCGGCTTTGGTCGAATATATATTGGAAGCCGCTCTCCACCAACCTCCAGCATTTAATTCGATTACAATTCTCCCATTAGGCTTTTTTTATAAGCCAGGATGCATTCAATCTATGCGGGATAATCGTGCTTTCTCGAGTCTTCCAGTAAGGTCTAATCAGCCCATTGTGACCACCAATCGCTTTGATATCCTCTCAACACTGGAGGATAATGATTGACGTAAGGCTAGCTCCGCTTGTCCCCTACTGACAGATCCTGGGGCTTTGGGTCTCTTTTGTCATCAGAGCCCGGATATTATTATGTTACCACCTCCTAGTGTTACTCCTTGCACGTCTAACCTATCTGCTTCTATACAGCCTTTTTCTGCTAAAATGACTGACCTCCTGGTTGTTCCAGGACAGGTGGTGGAAACTGGTCTTGTAAATTCGCCACTGGAATTGGGTTCATGGAACATTGCAGGGTTGGGATCCAGGCTTGATATTCCTGATTGGGCCACTTTTATTGACGATTTCGAGATATGGACATTTCAAGAGACCTGGGCAATGGTCCCCCACTTTCGTACAGGTTTTTTGAATTTTTTCAAACCTGCTGTTAAGGGCCATAGGGGTAGACTGATGGGTGGTTTAACCACTTGGGTCCGTCAATGTGAGGGTGTCACTGTGGCAGAGGTCCCAATCGAAAGTCCAGATATTTTGATCATCAGGGTTCAATCTCTTAATGGCCTTAATTTCCTTATAATAAACATCTATGTGAGGCTCCTCCCGGGAGGTAAATGTTCACCCACTTGTCTCCTTTTGGAGAACTATTTAGGGTCTGAATCAAAATCCATCAATAAGATTGTGGCTGGAGACTTTAATGTCTGTTTTGAGCCCTTGGGTGTCGATAGCGGGGATTTCACAGAGGACGAAGATTCTCTCTGGGGTGTTCCCCAGCTGGAGCTGGAACCTGTAAGAAAGTGGACACAAGCGGCCCTGTTTATGAAAGGCTTATGTCTAAACCAGGGTATGAGAGCAGTTAATGGGCGAACAAAATCGGATAGGTTGGGGAGGATGACCTTTGATAATGGCAGAACTGGGAGTCGAATTGACTATATTTTAGTCAATTTGGAGTTATGGTCGCTCATTGATGATATGGTGGTAGTAAGAGTTGAGAGTTATCATAACCCACTTGTCCTCTGTATTAACGATAATAGTTTTACTGATCCTCCTACTACTCTTGATGCCCTTACCTCTATGGATGTTATTCTCACTAATGATTTAAGAAGGGTGAGATGGCCGAAAATCGCCACTTGTGAGACTTCCCGGGCGGCTATTAGAAATTTGGTCAGTCATACCATTGCAACTCTCAACCAGTTGAAGTCTCAAGATTTGATTATGGATAATATACGGGATATTCATAACATGCTTTTTACCGAACTTAAATCATTCTTTGTTAGAACCCCTTCTTCCATCGGTAAAGGCAAAGAGTTGAGATCCTGCACATGGTTTAACAAGGACTGTAGACTGGCCCAAAGTGCCCTGATACAGGCCATTAAATCCAGTTCTCCCACCACTATCCAAAAATGTAGGACTGCATATAAATCTGCCCAACTTAAGGCCAAGCAAAACTGGGATGAGGACCGCTGGAGGGATCTATATCAGGCTTGTCATGACCGTAATATGGTCCAATTTTGGCATCTTCTCAAATGGGGCAACTGCTCCTCGGACATTCGGCCCACTAACCACGTTGAGCCACAGCAGTGGGTAGCGTATTTCGAGAACCAGTTTAAGGTTGGTGATAGGGTGGCTGCTAATAATATTTGTCCATTTGATGTTGAAAACCCTTTGGAATTCTCCCCCTGTGAAGTTAAGTCTGTTTTAAAATGTATTAAGAGTGGTAAGGCCCCGGGTCCAGATTGTATCCCTGCTGATCTATTCATCCAGGAGCAAGATGTATGGATCCCGTACTTGACTGTGCTAGCAAATGCCCTCGCAGGTGGTGCTGCTGTCCCGGACTCGTGGCTCGGGGCAGAGATATTGCCGATCTATAAGAAAGGCGATCGCTCTGCCACGGCCAATTATAGACCAATTAGTCTTATTGACGCTGTACAAAAAATTATAGCCCGTCTTGTACTGGGTCATATACAATCCTGGATGACTGATTCTAATGTGTTGTCCCCTCTTCAGGCGGGGTTTCGTTCACATATTGGGATCCTGGACCAAGCATTTAGGTTAGTACTCCTTTATTGGAAGGAAGTTTTCTTGGGGGGTGGTAAGCTTTACGCGGCTTTCGTGGACCTACGGTCCGCGTTTGACCTTGTGCCGAGGGTCAAGCTATGGGAAGCACTTTTGGAGATGGTCATGCCCAAAGAACTGGTATCCTTTCTGGTTACTATTCATGATAATATGTATGCCCGTGTTCGATGGGGCAAACCAGGGGAGGTGACGGACAGATTTAAAGTGTTCAAAGGAGTTCGCCAAGGGTGTGTGCTCGCCCCCACTTTGTTTTCACTATTTATTAATAGGGTTATAAACTATTTTTCTAACCACCCAACCGATGCACCCTCCTTGGCGGGAATGAAGATTCCCCTACTCATGTTCACAGACGATACTCTTCTGATTTCGAAGACAAGACAGGGCTTGCAGTTAGCCCTGTCTCGCTGTGAGGGTTTTTTGTCGCGAACATGAGTTGGAAATAAATGTTGGGAAGACCAAGTTCATGGTTTTTCGAGGCCCTAGGCGCATTAATGCGCGGGTTTGTCTGGGTGGTGTCAGGTTGGATCAAACGGCTGTGTTTACTTATCTAGGGGTCACCTTTAGCGAGACATGCAGCTGGTCCAACCAGCTGGATCTTCTCGCTCTTAAACATGCCCAATTAGGTGGAGCTTTGTTGAAAGAGCATAAACATTCTCTAACAAAACCAATAGCTCCCCTAATGAAGATTTATGGCTCCAAGATTCTTCCTACCATTTTATATGGTGCTGAAGTTTGGGGCTTTAGTAATCTGTCCAAATTGATGACTGCCCAGAATAAATTTCTCCGGGCAGCAATAGGGCTTCCGCAATCAACTCCGCGCATTCCCATACTATATGACTTGGGAATCCAGCCTCTAGAGGACTTGGCAGGGTATAGACCTCTGGCGTTTTGGCGACGCCTGTGGACTACTCCTGAATTATCTATTTATGCTAAAGCCCTCTTGGAGGTTAAAGGGCTGGAGGGTTCGCACAGGATATCATGGTTGTCTGGTATTAAAACCCTGTTGACTGACCTCGGGATGGGTGACCTTTGGGCTAACCCAGATACTGTAGTTTCCCCGCCGAAAAATGTCTTAAAGGATGCCTATTGGTGTCTGATTAAGAACAGGAGATTTGCCTCCCTTATGGGCACCTCAATGACTGCTACATTTTTTGCTTTTAAGGATGAGTCGGTCTATGAGGGTTATTGGGACACCATTTTGAAACATCTTGATCGTAAACTGTATCATCAGTTTAGAGTGGGCGCCCTACCACTGCGAGGTCTCACCAAAAGCTGGAGTCCTCTTGGTAGTGATAAGTGCCCCTTCTGTGTAGATATGATCGAATCTATGGATCATTTTCTTTTCTGTTGTCCAACTTACCTACTCCCTCGACGCGTTTGGCTTCGTCCTGTTTGCAGATTAATGAGCACTCGCTCTGCACAGGTTGCTAGTAGAATTTTGAAAACAGACACATCAAAACCTGTAGTAATAGGTGTTGCCAAATTCATTAGTTGGGCATGGATTCTTAGGGTACGGAAACTCAAGTCGTGATATGTGTCCCATATGGTTTCAACTGTTTTTAATTAGCACCATCACTATGGACTATTAGGTTAGATTGGCATGTCTTTTACTAAATGTTATCATGTTTTGTCATTATGTCCTAATCATTTGTTCACTATGAAAAATCTTACATGATTTTAGTACTTTTTATCTTGTATTGTAATATGAATTGTATTTTATAAGAACCTTTTTTAACATCTATAGTATGTCTTTTATGATGTTAATCGAATAAAGACTTATTGACTGACTGACTGGCTCTGTATAAACTGAACCAAAGTAAGGTTCAGTGTGCACAGAGTTCACAGTCCCCAGAGGTTTGGAAGAGGCTAATTTTAGATATAACCTTACTCTCTAAAGTGGTAGCTTGGTTGAGCAGTAAGGCAGTATCAAAGGACAGTGTAAAGCATTTGTTGTACACACTCAGTCAGCAAATGGTCTCTCACACTCAAGAAATGAACTCAAGGCCAATTGTTTTGTATATAAAAATATATAGTTGTTATATTTTAGAACCAACAATAGGTATCAAAATACTTTCTCAGAATGAAATGCTGTAGTTGTATACTTTCAACAAGTAATAGAATTTTAAATGCAATAGTTACAGTTGTTGCAATAGGCAACATATTTCAAACACAATTATAACATTGAGCTCAATTGGGATTTTTAAGTAAATGCAATTTCAATTACTTAGCGTATGATTTTCTTACTCAGGGTTGGATCCTGGATTCAGCCCTGGTGCATTTCCTGTAAACAGCGGAAAGAAATCGTTTTTGTTACACAGGCGATTTTTAAGAAATATTTGTATGTTTCAAAAACCAGGCAATGTTATCCTATGGAGGAAAATCAAGTTATTGGTAAGTACAGTTAGAATTCCTTTTCAGGGTCAGTGTTGGGCACCAAGATCCAGCACTGGGATCTCTCCTGATAACAGGTGAGTAATTTTGATTTCGTTGATCAGGCGAGTTTTAGTAAATATTTTTTAAAGTAAAGGAGATGTGAGCTCCAATCCAATTGTAACACGTCCCCCAGCGCTCCCTGCATCGGAAACTGGAGACTGCAGAACAACGGGCAGTGCGCGTTCTCGTGAGTGGCAAACAGGTCCAACCAAGGAGATCCCCACATCTGAAAGATGCGATGGACCCCCTCCGGATGAAGCCACCACTCATGATCAACCGAGTAACACCGACTGAGACTGTCTGCACGAAAATTCTGCACACCGGCCAGAAGATTCGCAAACACACAAATCCGTTGGCCCTGAGCCCAGGACCAGAGTCGCGGAGCCTCTCGACAGAGGCGATACGACCCCATACCTCCCTGTTTGTTGATGTACCACATCGCGGTAGTGTTGTCTGTCAGGAGCTGAACCGTCTGACCGCGAAGGGAAGGGAGAAAAGCCTTAAGTGCCAAACTAATCGCCCGCAATTCCAGAAGGCTGATGTGAAGCAACCTTTCCTCTGGAGACTAAAGGCCTTTGACCTCTAGATCTCCCAGATGAGCACCCCACCCTAGAGTGGAGGCATCCGTGATCATTGTGGCCACCGGCGGAGGAGGATGAAAGGGCTTTCCTTGAGACAGGTTGCCCTGCACACTCCACCAAGACAGCTCCGCTGCAGTTTCTCTGGAGATTCTGATGTTCTCCCCGAGATCTCCGTTGTGCTGATACCACTAGCGGCGGAGGCATCACTGGAGTGCCCTCATGTGCCAGCGTGCTTGGTTGACCAACAGAATGCAGGAAGCAAACAGACCGAGCAGGCGAAGAAACTTCAGGACTGGAACAACCGCTCCAGCGTGAAATAAAGGAATAATTTCCTGTATGTCGAGAATCCTCTGCGGAGGCGGGTATGCTCGACACACAGAAGTGTCCAGTATTGCCCCTATGAACAGGCTGCGCTGAGAAGGCACCATGTGAGATTTGGATACATTTATCGAAAAACCCAATTTGAACAACAGACGAGTTGTCACTTACAAGTGGCGCGAAACCAACTCTGGAGACACCGCTTTCAACAGCCAGTCTTCCAGGTAGGGGAAAACAGGAACCCCTGACCTTCTGAGATGAGCCGCTACCACCACCATCACCTTTGTAAAGACTAAAGGCGCGGAAGTGAGACCGAACCGAAGAACCGCAAACTGGTAAGGTTGCAATCCCACCGTGAACCGGAGATACTTTCGATGCGACTTCAGGATGGGAAGATGAAAATACGCATCCTGCAGGTCGATGGACACCATCCAGTCTTCCTGTTGCAGCGCAAGGAGAACCTGAGCCAAGTTTAACATTATGAACTTTTCCGGCCTGAGGTAAAGGTTCAAAATCCTGAGGTCCAAGATTGGTCTCAAGCGACCATCCTTTTTGGGGATCAGGAAATACAGGGAGTAGCAACCCTGACCCCTTTCCTGCTCCGGAACCACCTCTATCGCACATTTTTGGAGTAATGTAAGAACTTCCTGCTGCAAAAGCAGCAAGTGGTCTTCTGAACAACCACCCTGGTGAGGAGGGTAAGGAGGAGGAAACTCCAAAAATGGGAGGGTGTACCCATTCTCTACAAGATTAAAGACCCAACGATCTGATCAGTCTCAAATCTTGTAGAAAGTGGGACACCCGACCGCCAACTGGACCAACATGTCCTAAGATGGGGAATCTAGAACTGCTTTCCTGATGTACCAACGGTCGCCAGAGGGGAGGTAGAGGAAGAGGAGGAGGTCTGTTGATGATTTGCACCCGAGGCCTCTCTTATTCTTCCCTCTGTATGATTTATACAAGGGATTCTGCTGTTGGCTCTGCTGAAATTGTTGGCGGCCACGAAAGGAAGCAGACCTCCCAAAGCCCCGATATCTTTTGTAGCCATAACCTCTAGACTGCACCTGGAGGCCTAAAGATCTTGTGGTAGCTCTACTGTCTTTGAAACGTTCCAAGGCTGAATCCGCCTTTGAACCAAAGAGCCTTGACCCATCAAAGGGCAAATCCAACAAAGTCGCCTGTACATCAGCCGAAAAACCAGAAGACTTGAGCCATGCCTGTCTCCTTGTAGCCACAGAAGACCCTATAACACGAGCCACAGAGTCAGCAGTGTCCATGCCTGACTGAATCACTAGTCCTGCTGCGGCCTGCGAATCCGAAAGGACTTCCAAGAAGTTGGCACGATTCTCCTCAGGCAACTTAGGAGCCAATTGAAAAACAGAGTCCTCCAATGCATGTATATATCGTCCAAGAAGGCAAGTTGCATTAGTAGACTTTAGAGCCATACTCACAGAAGAGAACACCTTCTTCGCAGCTTGCTCCATATTCTTCGAGTCTCTATCACTCAAAATGGTAGGAAAAGCACTGAAGACTGTTTTGTACAAGAAGCCTGGACAACTAAACTCTCCGGTGTCGGATGCGATGACAAAAAAGCCGGACCACCAGGGATAGGCCTGTACCTTCTTGAGATAGAACGAGAAACAGCTGGAGCAGACAAAGGCTTCTGCCAGACGTCCAGAATTGGATCTGTTAAGGTTTCCGAGAAAGGAAGAAGAGGCTCAGAAGTTGACGAAGTATTTAAAACTTCCGTTAGTATGTTGGACTTTATCTCCGCAGAGGGAAGTTTAAGGCCCAATAAATCAGCCGCCTTCTTTATAATTACATGGTAAGGTGTAACATCCTGTACAAAACATCCACTTGTAGATGGTAAGTCATACTCTGGGTAGTATCTAGACCACTAGCTTCCTGAAGGCCTTCAAACTCATCCACAGAGTCCACAATTTCTCCTTCCTCCTGATCTTGCAAATACTCCTCTGCAAGCAATCTCTGAACCTCTCTCCTGGAGCGTTGCTTAAGCAACGGCGTCGGTTGAGCCACATGTGGCACCGGAGAAGAGACAAACGGCGTCGATGGAGGAGCCTCAACATCGAACCTCGATGTCGATCGAATTCGAGGTGGAGCCGACTCAGCAGCCGAAGGAGTCCGGGGAGACGGAGTGGACGATCTCGGCGCTGAGAAATGCCAAGCCAGAGTCGAAGGCAAAAATGGCATGAAAGGAGCCTGGGGATAGAACTGAGGAACAACCAGGTTGAAAGGTAAAGGACCCAGAGGGCCTGAAGGCGAGCCGGATGGAGTCGAGGCTCTGGTAAATAGACCCAACATTGCATTGAGAAAATGCGAAGAGTCAGCTCCAGGAGCAGGAAAAGGAGGATATGGATCTGTACCTTCCTAGAGGGGAGTCACCTGAAGTCACACTGGAGCCTGCGGAGCCAGGGACGGTGCCCGCACAGGTGAAGCCACACGGCCTGGAGAGGACCCACCCGGCACTGGAGCCGGTGAATCTTCATGAAGCGAAGAAGCCTCTGAAACCGGCGACGTCGCAGCCGGAGATGGTACTGGCGTTGCTTGAGGAGAAGGAGCTGGAGAAATAAACTCCCTTCTCCAAGGTCGCTCAGCCGGAGTCAGCGACCTCGATCTCGACCGCGAGACCCTGGCGTTCGAAAAACGATGACGAGAGTTATGTCTTCTCTTGGATTTTTTGTGCTTCTTCGACCTCGAAGTGTGTGAAGACTAAGACTTCGCCCTCTTCCTACCTCTCTTCTCCTTGGCTTTCGCCATGAACAACTTGGCTTCACATTCTTTAATCGCCTTCGGATTAATTTTCCTGCAGCTTCTGCATTCCTTGACGTCGTGGTCCGAAGATAAGCACCACAAGCAATCATCGTGCTGGTCCGTAATGGACATGTGCCCGTCACACACCCTGCAGGGTTTCAATCCGGTCTTCCTGGAAGTAGCCATTCTGAAACAATATAGGGATACAACGTTTTTTCACGAAGAAAATAGAGAGCCCTGGAAAAAAACGTTAAGCGTCGACGGCGCGGAAAAAAGGGAACTGACGTCAGCACGCCGACGAGGTCCTTTTATGGCTACGATGACGTCATGCGATGTCGCGAACGGAGCCATGCTATTGTGACATCCTCGTCGATGTAGGAGAGCTAGGAAAGAATTTTCCCACGGAATGCTGGCGCAGGGGGTATTCAAAAGGTGAGGAATCCACAGGCAGAAGTTACTTTTTCTTACTCCTGGATTCAGCACTGGTGCATCTCCTGTAAACATTTGAAAAGAATCTTTATTATTACGCAGGCGATTTTTAAGGAATATTTGTAAGTTACAAAAATCGACACTTAGAAGAATTTCCAAGTGAAACCAGTCAATGTTACCCTATGGAGAAAATGTAGGTTATCGGCTTTCAAGTAAGTACTCGACTGGCAGAGTTAAGGTTCTGGGCATAGACTCGGGGGTCTCCCAGGGTTAGGTAGGTACAGTTGGTACACCCTCAGCGGCACAGGGGCAGCGAGGTGCAGAGAGAGTTAGGCCCAATGTTAGCCTATGGCAAGCAGGGTGCCCTTGGTTGGTGGCTGCTAGCAGGTAGGCCACCCGGTTGGGGGAGCTGGGCTCCTGGTCACTCACACAGGGCAAGTGGGGAAGTAAGATAGGATAGGTGTTGCACTTCCAGGGGCACTCTGGCGGCTGGGTGCAGGGTGCTTTTGAGCCGTCCGGCGCTCAATGTATTTCAAAGGAGAAGCTGCAAGATGAACTAAGGCTGCAAGCTCGGGGACGGAGATTCTTCAGGTGCGACCTCCACTTCGAGAGGCAAGTTGGGAAGCTGTAGGTTAGATAGGCACCCAGGAGCTGGGCACAGGGGGCCGCAGGGTGCCGGGTGCAGGGGTGTCTTTTCCAGTCGGGAAATCTTACCCTCTGCTGGTCGAGGTTGGAGAGGTCCCTGGTTCTGAGGCTGCAGGTGTCGTCAGGAGCGTCGAGGAGGGTCCTTGGGTGCTGGATCCTTGGTCACAAGGCGCCGGGGGGACGTCCTCGGGGTCTTTGTTCTCTCAGGCACAGGCCGGGCTCAGCTCGGGCTTTGAGCTGGACCACTGCTTATGGGAGTCCCAGTCTTGGTAGATGAGCAAAGCAGTCAGGTCATCCGGGGTTTTCGTGGTTGCTGAACACTGGAGATGCCGGGATTTAGCAGGAGCAGGTTCGAGGGTCGACAGGCCTGTAGGGCTGGGGCCAAGTCAGTTGGTGTCGTCCTCTTGTTAGCAGCTGCATGGCAGGTCTTCTTTCTTCTTGTTCTTCTTTCTTGTTTCGGATTCGGGATCTGAGGAAGGAAGGTTCAGGGTGCCCCTAATTACTAAATTTAGGGACATTACAGGTAGGTAGAGGCCAGGGACCAATGGGTACCTTCCCTGGGGTGGGTACACCCCCTGGCCTGCCACTGTCCAGTGGGAGGGGGGCAGGAGCCTAGTCCTGATTGGGCAGGGCTCCCGATCCTCAAGATGGCGAGAGCGCAGAGTTGCGCTTCACCTCGCCTCCCCCACCTGAGGGGTGGGTTTGGCAGAGGCTGGCACACCCCTTTTCCTCACTTAGGTTTTCCCGCCGATCTTCCCGCCAGAATGGGGGTCAGAACCGGTGGTGGCCAGTTGCTGAGTACAGCAAGTGGCTTGGAGAAGCTCACAAAGGCGGCGCCTGTACCCTCACCACTGGCATAGTGCACCCAGCTAGAGGGGTAACTGAGGTATGCCAGGGTAGTGTGTTTGTGGACATGGCAGACAGGGGTGTGTGCCATGTCGACTCTGTTTTGTCCTGCACCAAGACACTCAGCCTGCAAAGGCAGTGTGTGTCAGGGTACAGGGCCTCTAAGGGTGGCACAATAAGTGCTGCAGACCTTAGGGGCCTTCTCTGGTCACATTGCCCTGGGTACTTATGGTACCATTTACCAGGGGCTGACATGTGGCCAGAGATGAGAATTGGGTTTAGGCTTCAATGCAGTTTTAGGGAAGGCGCACAGGCCATGGGCACCTGTTTGGCAGGAGCCCAGGGCACACTCAAAGTACATCAGCAATTCAGCAAAAAGTGGGGGCATACCATGCAAGAAAGATAGCACTTTCTCACAGTCAGCGAAATTCTTAACCTAACTGTGAGAAAGTGGCTCTTTATATACTGTTCCCAAATAGGTACAGGGTGTACAGAGTCCACAGTCCCCAGAGGCTTGGCAGAGGCTAAAGTTAGATATAACCTTACTCTCTAAAGTGGTAGCTGGGTCGAGCAGTAAGGCAGTATCAGAGGACAGTGTAAAGCATTTGTTGTACACACTCAGTCAGCAAATGGTCTCACACACTCAATAACTGAACTCTAGGCCAATGGTTTATATATAAAAATATAGGTTTGTTTTATTTTAGAACCAACAATAGGTATTAAAATATACTTTCTCAGTTACAAATGGTTGCAATAGGCGATACTATTTTAAACACAACAATGCATTGAGTTCAATGGAAGTTTCAAGTCATTTGCAACAGATTACTTTTAGGATTACTTTTGGAATTCCAGGACTAGATCCTAGATTCAGTCCTGGGTCAGTACTTAGAATCAAGTGATAAAAGTCGACTTAATTACTGTGTTTTTAGACAATATTTTGCTATTTTAAAAGTTGACACTTAGAAAATATTGCATAGAAAACAGTCAATGATTCCCTATGGAAGAAAATTCAAGTTGCAGGTATTGAATATGCTACTTACCAGCATGCATCTGTTCTTGGCATGTAGGGCTGCTGACATTCATATCTGTGCATAGATCGCCGCCTAGTGTTGGGTCCGGATGTTTGCACGTTGTTGTCCTGGAAGAGTCTTCGAAGTATCCTGGGATAGGTGACTCCTCCCCTGGACTACAGTGCGCATGGGCATCCTCTCCATCCTCAGATTGTTTTTCGCCATTGTGGCAGTGATGGAGTAGATACAGAAAGTGATGACCATGCTTACAGTAATTCTGAGAGCTGCAGCTGCTACAGGCGCCGGGGAGGAGGGAGGGCGATATGAATGTCAGCAGCCCTACATGCCAAGAACAGATGCATACTGGTAAGTAGCATATTCAGTTCGAGGCATGTGGGCTGCTGAATTCATATCTGTGCATAGAATACATAGCAGTGCCCTCTATTAGCGGCGGCTACCAGTGCCAGCTGCAGCGGTCTGAAAAAGAGTTTTGAGAACAGCCTGTCCTACAGCTGCCTGCTGTTTTGATTGCACATCTACACAATAGTGTTTGGTAAATGTATGTGTAGTGGACCAGGTGGCTGCTCTACATATATCATGCAAAGGAATGTTTCCTAGGAAAGCCATGGAGGCCCTTAACTTACGTGTTGAGTGGGCTCGTGGGGGAATCGTTAATGTGCGTTTAGCCTTTTGATAGCAAATTTGAATACATTTGACGATCCATCTGGCTATACCTGCTTTGGAGATAGCGTTACCTTTGTGGTGTGGGGCAAAGGCAACGAAAAGTTGTTTTGTTTTCCTAAAGACTTTAGTCCTGTCGATATAGTACATGAGGGCTCTCTTTACATCTAGTGTATGGAGTGCTCTTTCTGCGACAGTTTGTGGGTTTTGAAAGAAAACAGGCAGTTCAATAGTTTGGTTCATGTGGAACTGCGATATCACCTTGGGCATGAATTTGGGGTTGGTACGTAGTACGACCCTGTTTGTGTGAACCTGTATGAATGGCTCTTGAACGGTTAGTGCCTGGAGTTCACTAACTCTTCTTAAAGAAGTGATTGCTACTGGGAAAGCTACTTTCCAGGTGAGGAATTGAATCTCGCATGAGTGCAGAGGTTCGAAGGGTGGACGCATCAGGCGTGTGAGGACCAAGTTGAGGTTCCACATTGGAGCCGGTGGGTGGCTTGGAGGAATTACTCGTTTGAGTCCTTCTAAGAATGCTTTTATGGCCGGCACTCTGAATAAAGAGAGGTGCTGCCTGTTCTAGAGATAGGCTGATATTGCGGTCAAATGGACACGTATAGAGGTGTATGCCAGATTGCATCGGTATAGGTGTAAGAGGTAACAAATTATGTTTTGGATGGATGCGTCTAGCGGGTTAATGTCATTATTATTGCAATAAATGACGAATCTTTTCCATTTGGCTGCATAGCAAACTCTGGTAGTGGGTCTCCTGGCCTCCTTAATGATGTCCATACAGTCAGGTGGCAGGTCAAGGTAGCCAAATTCTAGGACTTCAGGAGCCAGATTGCCAGGTTCAGCTGTTGCGGATCTGGGTGCTGAATCTCTCCATGGTTCTGCGTCAAATGCGCGGGTTTGATCCGCAGCCTTTGATGCGGCACCACGGAAAGTTCGAGAAAGGTGGTGTACCATGGCTGGGGTGCCCACGTTGGAGCAACCAGGACGAGTGTCAGTGAGTGTTGTCGCAGTTTGCGTGCCACTAGCGGTATCAATGGTGCTGGGGGAAAAGCGTACGCAAATCTACCGGACCAGTTCATCCATATCGCATTGCCCTGCGACTGCGGATGTGGGAGCCTGGCGGCAAAGCTTTGGCATTTTGCGTTTTCGCTTGTGGCGAAGAGGTCTATCTCTGGATGACCCCACTGCTGGAAGTACGGTTGGAGTACTGATGGGTGCAACTCCCACTCGTGCATCTGGTGGCTGTGTCTGCTGAGCAGATCCGCCATCTGGTTGTCCTTGCCGGGGAGGTGTTCCGCCATGAGGAACATGTTCCTCTGAATTGCCCACTTCCACATGCTCTGAGCCAGATGAGACAACTGTGGAGAGTGTGTTCCTCCCTGTTTCTGTATGTAGTACATGGCGGTCATGTTGTCCGTCCGGATCAACACGACTTTGTTGCACAAGTGTACTTTGAATGCTTTCATAGCCAGGAAGATTGCCATCAGTTCTAGAAGGTTGATGTGCATCTTCTTTTGTTGTATTGTCCATAGTCCCTGCACTGTGTAGTTGAGTACATGAGCTCCCCATCCCTGGAGAGACGCGTCCGCTGTCAGTATTATTTGTGGAACTGGCTCTTGGAACGGTCGGCCCTTGCAAAGGTTTTGTGGATTCCACCAATGCAGAGAGTTGTATGCCCGACCGCTCACCAACACTAGGTCTTTTAGTTGCCCTTGAGCCGGATTCCATTGACGTGCTAAGCACTCCTGAAGCGGGCGCATATGTAGTCTCGCGTGTGGGACTATGAAAATGCAGGATGCCATCATGCCTATCAACTGCATAAACACTCGCGCGGGAAGGGAGTGTTGGGGTTTGAACTTGGAAATCAGCATTTGCATGCTGTTGATTCTCACTAAATTTGGCTGAGCTGTGGCCGCCAGAGTGTCTATGGTCGCACCTAGGTACTGTTGTACGTGTGCGGGCTGGAGATGTGATTTGGGGTAATTTAGTGAGAACCCCAGACTGTGAAGAAGGTGAATGGTGCGGGACATGTGGTTGGCACATTGCTGGGCTGACTTTGCCTGAACAAGCCAGTCGTCCAGGTAGGGGTAGACATGAATGTGTTGCCTCCGTAGATGTGCAGCCACGGTAGCTAGGCACTTGGTGAAAACCCTGGGCGCCGTTGTCACGTCGAAGGGAAGAACCTTGAATTGGTAGTGCTGCCCTTGAATAGTGAACCTGAGATATTTCCTGTGTGATGGGTGAATGGGTATGTGGAAATCCGCATCTTTGAGGTCTAGTGTGGCCAGGAAGTCTCCCTGTTTGAGCAGTGGGAGGACTTGTTGCAGGGTGAGCATGTGGAAATGCTCCTAAAGAATATAGCGGTTGAGGGGTCTCAGGTCTAGTATAGGTCTGAGTGACCCGTCCTTTTTTGGTATTAAAAAGTACAGTGAGTACACCCCTGTACCTTGCTCGTGGGCGGGTACGACCTCTATTGCGCCTTTTTGCAGCATACTTAGCACTTCCTGCTGTAATAGCGCTAAGTGCTCTGAGGACATAGGACGGTGTTTTGGGGGTATTGTGGGTGGAGTCGAGGTTAATTCTAGACAGTAACCGTGTTTGATAATATCTTTGACCCACCTGTCCGTGGTGATGGAGTTCCACGTGGACAGGAGCCTTTGTAACCTTCCCCCGACAGGTGTTGTGTGGTCGGGAGGAAGGGAGAGGGCGTCACTGTTTGTTCTTGGGAGAGGATCTGGTATTGCCGTATCCGCGTCCTCTGCCCTTTGTGCTTGAACCACGATATCCACCCCTGGTGTTTTTATCGTAGGTACTTTGGGTGTTGCCCTTGTTGTAGGTTTGCTGTGACCCCTGTCCTCTACCTGCTCCTCTATAACTGGGGCGACGAAAGGAGCCACTCCGAAAGGTCTGCGTTTGGAGAGCCCCCATGGACTTTGCAGTGTCTGTGTCCTTTTTTATTTTTTCTAGTGTGGTGTCAACCTCTGGCCCGAATAGGTAGTCTGGGTTGACCGGCTGGTTGAGGATGTTATTTTGCACCTCAGGTTTGAATCCGGAGATTCTTAACCAGGCGTGTCATCGTAACATGACGCTAGTGTTTATGGCCCTGACAGCTGTATCTGCGGCATCCAGTGCACACTTGATGGATGCGTTTGTGAGGAGTTGTCCCTCTCTGATGAGGATCTCTGCTCCCTCTTTGTATTGGTCAGGGAGATGTTGTAGTAAGGTTTCTAGTGTGTCATAATGCGCTCGGTCGTAGCGAGCTAGGAGCGCCTGAGTATTGGCAATACGCCATATGTTAGCTGCTTGGGCTGCAACCCGTTTGCCGGAGGTCTCTAACACCTTGGACTCTTTGTCCGCGGGAGGAGCATCCCCAGTCGTCTGCGAGTGCATCCGTTTACGAGCATTCGCGACTACTATGGAATCCAGAGGCAACTGGCCTCTAATATAGGTAGGGTCCCCAGGCGCTGACCTATATTTTTTGTCGATTCTGGGGTTTATTACTCTTGCCCTGGTGGGTTCTTTGAAAATGTCCTTTGCTGGTTTGAGGACACCTTTCAACATGGGTAGAGTTTTAATATGTCTTTCTGAGGATGCGAAAGTATCCATGAGAAAATCGTCCTCGATGGTGTCAGAGTGGAGTTGAACACCATGATTGGCCGCAGCACGTTCAATGAGGGCGTTGAATGCGGCAGTGTCCTCTGTGGGAGACGTTTTTGCACCATATAGCTGCGTGTCCTGCGTATCCATAGGTGCGTTTGAGTCTACAGGGTCATCCCAAGCTTGGTCAGGGTCCTGTTGGCCTTCAGGGTCCATTTCTCCGGGGTAGGGGACGTGGTCACCCATGTAGTCCTCCAAAACGTCGGTTTCGGAGTGTGTCGGAGAGAAGGACTGTGGATCTTGGTGAGAGGTATGGAGAGGCTCGTAAAGAATTGGTTCCGAATCCACTGGCAGCTTTTTCTTTAGTGGGATCCGGTAGGAGTCCAAAGCTGGCTCGGAAGTTATCCTCCTCTTGTGAAGCATCATTCTGCCTGTTGCGGCATCGATGATGTGTGATGGCGATGTCTCCGTAGGAGAGTGTTCTGCAGGTGTGATCCTGGTGTGGGTGACACGTGTCCTGATTTCGAACAGTTTTGGCGCCGTGGATGGGGGCAGGCCAAAAGTGATGTTGGCCGGTGCCGGAGAAGGTTTTTGAGCCTTTTTCGGCTCGGAGCCTGACGTGTCCTGGAGGGCTGCCTTATCTTTGATGCGTTGCAAGGATGCTGAAACTTGCCGCACCTGGAACGCCGACGGTTCTTTGGCGCCGACCGGTTCCGTTGAGGCAGGCGTGGACTTCTTCGGTGCCACGGGGTCATCGAGTCGAGGAGAGGTAGTAGCTGTCGACGGCATCGATGATTGTGCCTTTGGTGCTGCTTTCGAAGTGGTGTGAGATCCAGCAGCCATTTTGACCTTTGTAGTCGGAGCCGATTGTTTCGGTGCCGGGAGCCGAGGCGGTTTGGCGGTACCGATGGTCTTTTTCCGTGTGTCGGCGCCGACGTCGGCTGCTGCAAGCTCGGCACCGAAGTCCCGTGTGGTGCGCTCGGTGCCGACGTGTTTGGCTGGCGTCGAAGGTGTGGTGGGCTTCGATCCGACCAGTGTGACTTTCAGTTTCGGTTTCTGCTGAACCGATACGGCTTTCGGTTTCGATGAAGGGAAACCAGCCGTTTTGGGTAGTAATGGCTGCCGCTGAATGTCCGAGGCCGGGCCAGAGCCGAATGGATGCGGGATAGGTCTTGGGTAAGGCCCGAAGGCGATCCCTCGACCGGAGCCATAGACTGACGTACTGGGATATCCACAGTCTGTACGGGTAGGCCTTGCTCGTCACCGGAGCTACTCTCTTCGGCCCCTAAGGCCTCATTGTAGTCTCCTACCTCGGTGTCGGCTTCGTCTCTGTGAAAGAGTTGTTCTTCAACGTCTTCCGATCCGGAGTCGTGTTCGGAAGCGGGGCTGGAGGGTAGGTGCTCCACGTCTTCCACATCTTCGTCCTCGGCGTTGAAGATGTCGGTCGGGGCCGGTGCCGCTTGCTGCGCTTCGAGTCTCGCTGCTCGACGATTCCGGAGAGTCTTCTTGGATCGGAATCTGGCACAGGCCATACATGTGGATTCGTCGTGATCCGGCGAAAGGCATTTGTTGCACACCGGGTGGACGTCGACATGAGGATAATTCGCATTGCGTACAGGGCACCGCTTGAATGGTGTCCTCGATTCCATCGTCTATGTCGGGTCGATGGTCGGGTATGATGCGAAAAAGTTGTTCTGGAAGTTAGTAAACTAACAAATAACTATCGATACCGATCGGGAACAGTACCGACGCGAACTAAAGGCCTTTTGGCCTACAAAAAGTTTTTCCTAACTTGAGTCAAGATAAGCACATCCGAACCCAATGGCGGAAAAAAACAATCTGAGGATGGAGAGGATGCCCATGCGCACTGTAGTCCAGGGGAGGAGTCACCTATCCCAGGATACTTCGAAGACTCTTCCAGGACAACAACGTGCAAACATCCGGACCCAACACTAGGCGGCGATCTATGCACAGATATGAATTCAGCAGCCCACATGCCTCGAACAGTATGTTCTCGTTACTTTTGTAATCCAGTACTGGGTACCTAGACTCGGTACTGGGACCTTTATCCAAAACAGGTAAGCAATTACGTTTTCAGAAGTTATACGATTTTTAAAGAATATTTAAAGTTTGCAGAAATTGACACTTAGAAGAAATTTCACAGAAAAACAGTCAATGGTTTCCTATGGGAGAAAATTGGGTTACTGGTAAGTACAGTTGTAAGTAGTTTTCAGAGTCAATGCTGGGCACCAAGATCCAGCACTGGGAGCTCACCTAAGAGCAGGTGAGTATTTTCGTTTCTTGGCTGATTTTTGGTGAATATTTTAAGTTTTGAAAAGTCCACACTTAGAAGAAATTTCAGGAAACAGCCAGTCAATGTTACCCTATGAAGAAAATAGAGTTATCGGTTTAAAGTTAAGTACTCGACTGGCAGAGTTGAGGTTCTGGGCATAGACTCAGGGGTCCCCCAGGGTCAGGTAGGTACAGTTGGTTCACTCCCAGCGGCACTAGGGCGGTCGGTTGCAGAGAGAGTTAGGCCCAATGTTATCCTATGAGGTATGGGGGGCCTTGGTTGGTGGCTGCTGACTAGCAAGCCACGCGGCTGTGGGAGCTGGGCTCCAGGTCACTTACTCAGGGGAAGTGGGTAGGTGTAGAGTTTTCACTGCCAGGGCCACTCGGGCGGCTGGGTGCAGGGTGCTTTTGAGCCTTCGGGCGCTCAATTGATTTCAATGGGAAGTCTCCGGTTTAGAAAAAGACTGCAAGCTCGGGGACGAGGATTCTTCAGGTGCCACCACCACTTCGAGAGGTAAGTTGGGTAGTTGGAGGATAGGTAGGTACCCCGGGATTGGGCACAGGGGGCCGCGGGGCGCCGGGTGCAGGGGTGCCGTTTGGTGTCGGGAAATCTTACCCTCTGTTGATCGGGGTAGGGGGGGCACCTTGTTCTGAGGCTGCAGGCTTCTTCAGGAGTGTCGAGGGAGGTCCTTGGGTGCCGGACTCGGGGTCACAATCGCCGTGGGGTCGTCCTCGTGGTCTTTGTTCGCTCCGGCACAGGCCAGGCTTGGCTGGTGCAGAGTGTGCTGGGTTTGCGGTTCCGGGCTGCTGCCAGGGATTGAAAGTAGATTTTGAGTAGAGCCTCTACTCATGGGAGTGCCACGGACTTAGAGTCAAAAGGTAGCCAGGTCCTCCGGGGTTTGTGAGGTTGCTGGCCACAAGAGATGCCGGGTTGGAGGAGGGTCGAGGGTCGACAGGCCGGTAGGGCTGCAGCCAAAGCAGTTGGTGTCTCCCTCTTCTTAGCAGCTGCAGGGCAGGTCTTCTTTCTTCTAGCTCTTCTTCGGATTTTGGAATCTGGGGAAGGAAGTTTCAGGGTGCCCCTAAATACTAGATTTAGAGGTGTTACAGGTAGGTGAAGGGCAGGGACCAATGGGTCCCTGTCCTGGGGTGGGTACACCCCCTATCCTGCCTCTCTCCTGTGGGAGGGGGGCAGTAGCCTAGTCCTGATCGGGTAGGGCTTCCCATCTTCAAGATGGAGAGAGCCTGGAGATGTGCTTCACCTCGCCTCCCCCACCTGAGGGGTGGGGTTGGCAAGCTGGCACATCCCCTGTCCTTATTTGGAGTTTCCGGCCAAGCTTCCCGCCAGAGTGGGGGGTTGCAGTGGCCTGGGGAAGCTCACAGAGGCGGCATGCCTTTGAAGCTTCCCCCTGCCCATCCTGGGGGAGGAGATTTAGCACCTTGCCCGCCCAGGATGTGCATTGTTGCAGGCCCAGGAGAGCTGGTACTCTCCTACCCAGGGGTCCAGCAACATGTCTGCTGTGTGGCAGCCTAGGCAGCCTCAGAACAGACGTGGATTCGTAGGTTAGGTTTAAGGGGGCATCTCTAAGATGCCCTCTGGGGTGCTTGGTACATTAAATCCCACACTGGCATCAGTGCAGGTTAAATGTGCTGAGAAGTTTGATACCAACCTTCTCAGTCTTCAGTGTTGCCATTATGGTGCTGTGGAGTTCGTGTTTGACGAGCTCTCAGCACCATGTACTCTTAAATGGCAGCACTGCACTTACAGTGCCCAGGAATGGACCCGGGTACTGTAGGGGCGCAGGGCTCCTGCTCCTGTGCCCACACCATTGGCATAGGGCATCCAGCTAGAGGGGTGGCTGATATATGCCATGGCAGTGTAGGTGATGGGCATGGCAAACAGGGATGTGTGCCATGCCGACTCTGTTTTGTCTTGCACCCAGACACCCAGCCTGCAAGGGCAGTGTGTGTGTGTTAGGGTACAGGGCCTCTAGGGGTGGCACAATGAGTGCTGCAGCCCTTAGAGGCCTTCCCTGGTCACAAGGCCCTGGGTACCTTGTAAGAAAGTGGGTTTCTGTTGCAGTAACCCCCCCCCCCCTCTTTTTTGCCTAATAGCTGGTGCACTTTTCCTTGTTGTGCCCTGGGCTCCTGCCAATCAGGTGCCCAGGGCCTGTGTTCCTTCCCTAACAACTGCCTAACAGCCAAAACCCAAATTGGCAAACCCTGGCCACATGTCAGCCCCTGGTAAATGGTACCCTAGGTACCCAGGGCCTTGTGACCAGGGAAGGCCTCTAAGGGCTGCAGCACTCATTGTGCCACCCTTAGAGGCCCTGTACCCTAACACACACACACTGCTCTTGCAGGCTGAGTGTCTGGATACAAGACAAAACAGAGTCGACATGGCACACATCCCTGTGTGCCATGCCCACAACCTACACTGCCCTGGCATACATCAGCCACCCCTCTAGCTGGGTGCCCTATGCCAGTGGTGTGGGCACAGAGGCAGGAGCCCTGTGCCCCTACAGTACCCAGGTCCATTCCTGGGTCCTGTAAGTGCAGTGCTGCCAGCTAAGAGTATATGGTGCTGGGAGCTTGTCAAACACGAACTCCACAGCACCATAATGGCAGCACTGAAGACTGAGAAGTTTGGTATCAAACTGCTCAGCACATTAAATCCACACTGATGCCAGTGTGTGATTTAATGTACACAGTACCACAGAGGGCATCTTAGAGAGGCCCCCTGAAACCTAAACCTACAATCCACGTTTGTTCTGAGGCTGCCTAGGCTGCCACACATCAGACATGTTGCTGGACCCCTGGGTAGGAGAGCACCTGCTCTCCTGGGTCTGCAACAATGCACATCCTGGGTGAGGTGCTAAATCTCCTCCCCCAGGATGGGCAGGGGGAAGCTTCAAAAGGCATGCCGCCTCTGTGAGCTTCCCCAGGCCACTGCAACCCCCCACTGTGGCGGGAAGCTTGCTCGGAAACCCCAAATACGGACAGGGGATGTGCCAGCCTGCCAACCCCACCCGCCCTCAGGTGGGGGAGGCGAGGTGAAGCACATCTCCGGGCTCTCGCCATCTTGAAGATGGGAAGCCCTGCCCAATCAGGACTAGGCTCCTGCCCCCCTCCCACAGGAGAGAGGCAGGATAGGGGGTGTACCCACCCCAGGACAGGGACCCATTGGCCCCTGCCCTTCACCTACCTGTAACGCCCCTAAATCTAGTATTTAGGGGCACCCTGAACATTCCATCCCCAGATTCCAGATTCCAAACTACAAAGAAGAGCAAGAAGAAAGAAGACCTGCCCTGCAGCTGCTGAAAAGAGGAAGACACCAACTGCTTTGGCACCAGCCCTACCGGCCTGTCGACCCTCGAACCTGCTCCTGCTCCAACCCAGCATCTCTTGTGGCCAGCAACCTCACAAACCCCGGTGGACCTGGCTACCTCTTGGCTCTAAGCCCCTGGGACTCCCATGAGTAGAGGCTCTACTCAAAACCTACCTCTAATCCCTGGCAGCAGCCCGAAACCGCGAACCCAGCACACTCTGCATCAGCCAAGACTGGCCAGTGCCGGAGTGAACGAAGACCCCGAGGACGACCCCACGGCGACTATGACCCTGAGTCCGGCACCCAAGGACCTCCCTCGACACTCCTGAAGAAGCCTGCAGACTCAGAACAAGGTGCCCCCCTACCGCGATCAACAAAGGGTAAGATTTCCCGACACCAAAAGGCACCCCTCCACGCGGCACCCTGCGCCCAATCCCGGGGTACCTACCTAACCTCCAACTACCCAACTTACCTCTCAAAGTGGTGGTGGCACCTGAAGAGTCCTCGTCCCCGAGCTTGCAGCCTTTTACTAAACTGGAGATTTCCCATTGAAATCAATTGAGCGCCCGAAGGCTCAAAAGTACTCTGCACCCAGCCGCCCAAGTGGCCCTGGCAGTGAAAACTCTACACCTACCTACTTCCCTTGCCCTAAGTGACTAGGAGCCCAGCTCCCACAGCCGCGTGGCTTGCCAGTCAGCAGCCACTAACGAAGGCCCCCCTATCCCTCATAGGATAACATTGGGCCTAACTCTCTCTGCACCCGGCCGCCCTAGAGCCGCTGAGGGTGAACCAACTGTACCTACCTGACCCTGGGGGACCCCTGAGTCTATGCTCAGAACCTCAACTCTGCCAGTCGAGTACTTACCCTTAAACCGCAAACTCTATTTTCCTCATAGAGTAACATTGACTGGCTTTTTCCTGAAATTTCTTCCAAGTGTGGACTTTTCAAATCTTAAAATATTCTCCAAAAATCAGCCGAGTAACGAAAACGAAATTACTCACCTGCTCTTAGGTGAGCTCCCAGTGCTGGATCTTGGTGCCCAGCACTGACTCTGAAAAATACTTACAACTGTACTTACCCTTAACTCAATTTTCTTTCATAGGAATCCATTGACTGTTTTTCTGTGAAATTTCTTCTAAGTGTCGTTTTCTGCAATCTTTAAATATTCTTCAAAAATCGTATAATATCTGAAAACGTAATTACTTACCTATTTTGGATAAAGGTCCCAGTACTGAGTCTAGGCACCCAGTACTGGATTACAAAATTAACGAGAACCTACTGTACCTGTAACCTGAATTTTCTTCCATAGGGAATCATTGCCTGTTTCCTTTGAAATATTTTCTAAGTGTCAACTTTTAAAATAGCTAAATATTGTTTAAAAATCATTACAGCAATTAAGTCGACTTTCATCACTTGATTCGGAGTACTGACCCAGGACTGAATCTAGGATCCAGTCCTGGAATTCCAAAAGTAATCTAAAAAGTAATCTGTTTCAAATAACTTGAATTTACCATTGAGCTCAATGCATTGTTGTGTTTAAAAATAGAGTTGCCTACTGCAACCACTTGTAACTGTTTACAAAAGTCTATTGCATATTGCAAAAGTATTTATATGAAACATCTCATGCTGAGAAAGTATATTTTAAATCCAAGTGTTGGT
Source organism: Triturus cristatus (assembly GCF_964204655.1). Taxonomy (NCBI): domain Eukaryota; kingdom Metazoa; phylum Chordata; class Amphibia; order Caudata; family Salamandridae; genus Triturus; species Triturus cristatus. Next base: position 404,783,111 of record NC_140587.1, on the reverse strand, counting down.
TCTAAAATAAAACAAGCATATATTTTTTATATATAAACCATTGGCCTAGAGTTCACTTCTTGAGTGTGTGAGACCATTTGCTGACTGAGTGTGTACAACAAATGCTTTACACTGTGCTCTGATACTGCCTTACTGCTCGACCAAGCTACCACTTTAGAGAGTAAGGTTATATCTAACTTTAGCCTCTGTCAAACCCTTGGGGACTGTGGACTCTGTACACCCTGTACCTATTTGGGAACAGTATATACAGAGCCACTTTCTCACATACCTAGGGTACCATTTACCAGGGGCTGACATGCGGCCAGGGTTTGCCAAATTGGGTTTTGTGTGCTTTAGGGAAGGAACATAGGCCCTGGGCACCTGATTGGCAGGAGTCCAGGGCACACTCAGTCAAAGTACATTCAGAAAAAAGTGGGGGCATACCATGCAAGAAAGATGGCACTTTCTCACAACTGGCTCTAGGAACGGTCGTCCTTTGGAAAGGTTCTTGGTGTTCCACCACTGCAGAGAGCGATGAGTACGACCGTCGACCAACACAAGATCTGTTAACTGACCTTGAGCCTGGTTCCATTGGCGTGCTAAGCACTCTTGGAGAGGACGCATCTGGAGTCTTGCATGAGGCACTATGAATATGCAAGAGGCCATCATCCCTATGAGTTGCATGAACACTCGAGCTGGAAGAGTGTTGCGGTTGGAATTTGGTGAGAAGAGCCTGTATGCTTGCTATAGCAAGGAAGTGGCCCTGTGAAAGCAAAGGAAGGACTTGTTGGAGTGTGATCATGTGGAAATGGCCTGAGGAACAAGTTACTTACCTTCGGTAACAATTTATCTGTAAGAAACATTAGTTAGTTAGTTAGATTCCTCACCTTAGAATATCATCAGGCGTCAGGCTGGATCCGGAAAGATTTTTGTAGCAATACCCCTTGCGCGTCGCTAGGCATCGTCTGCGGCTCCGCATCCGTCGTTGGCGTTGTGCGCCGGAATGACGGAGTACTTAGACGCCGCCCTCGCGCGCTGACGCAAGTTCTTGTACATAGCTTTCCGCGCCAGGAACGCAGAGCCATGCAAGAGACCGACACTGGTGCCAAAAAATCTAGGGCCCTGAAAAGGATAGCCTTAACCCTAGATGTCAGTTCGCAGAACGGGGAGGATGGGTGGGTCAGTGAGGAATCTAACTAATGTTTCTTACAGATACATCGTTACCGAAGGTAAGTAACTTGTTCATCTGAAAGAAACAAGTTAGTTAGATTCCTCACCTTAGAATAGATACCCCAGCAATACCAACCCCGGCAGTGGGTCTGCGAACCAAGATCACACCAGAAAGTCCTGGAGAACAGAACGGCCAAAGTAGCCATCTCTCCGGACTTGGCTGTCCAGGCAATAGTGCTTGGCAAACGTGTGCAGTGAAGCCCACGTCGCCGCCTGACAGATGTCCTGCAAGGGAACTCCCCGGCCCAGGGCAGTAGTCGCCGCCGTTGCCCAGGTGGAATGGGCCCTCAACCCAACAGGAGGGTCCTTTTTTGCCAAGGAGTAACAAAGTTTAATACACAACACGACCCACCAGGAGATGGTCCTTTTGTGTACCTCTTTCCCCTTCTTAGCTCCTACGTATCCAACAAAAAGTTGGTCGTCCACCCGGAACTGTTTGGTGCGGTCCAAATAAAAGGACAATGCCCGTTTTGGGTCCAGACGGTGGAGCCTCTCTTCCTCTTTTGGAGGATGCGGACGACGGAAAGAAGGTGGGCAACGTGACAGATTGCCCGATGTGAAAGGGGGTCACCACTTTAGGTAGAAAAGAAGGACGAGTCCGGAGGACAATCTTTTCCGGATGAACAGAAAGAAAGGGAGGCTTAGATGACAGAGCCTGGAGCTCACACACCCGTCTAGCCGAGGTGATAGCTACCAGGAAAGCAGTTTTCAGGGTCAGAAGACGAATGGGACAATTGTGAAGAGGCTCAAAAGGAGCGCACATCAGAAAGGTCAAGGTGCCCAGGGCAGAGCCCTGCTGGGCCAAAGAAAGAAGAAAGAGGGGCGGAAAGGGGATCCACAGCCTTTGCTGTGCACCATGCCACAAATTTGTTCCACCGGCAGGCGTATACCGTCTTTGTGGAGGGACGCCTGGCTGCCAGAATGATATCACAGACTTCAGGAGGCAAGTCAAATGGCATCAACTGTCGCCGCTAAATCTCCACGCATGGAGGTGGAGGCTGGACAGGTTCGGGTGGAGGACCGTCCCCTGCTGCTGCGACAGAAGATCCTCCCGAAGGGGCAGACGTATCGGAGGATCGGTCAACATACTGAGTAGCTCGGGATACCAGTACCTTCGTGCCCAATCCGGAGCCACCAAGATGACTTGGGCCCGGTCGCGCCTGATCTTCTTCAGCACTCTGGGCAGAAGTGGTATAGGCGGAAAGGCGTACAACAGACCGCAACTCCACTCACGACGAAAAGCGTCTCCGAGCGAGTGCTGCCTTGAAAATTCCAACGCGCAGAACTGCTGACATTGCGCGTTCTCTTTGGTGGCGAATAGATCTAACCAAGGCTCTCCCCACTGCCGAAAGAGACCTTGCGCCACGTCCGAGTTCAGACGCCATTCGTGATCCATCATGCACCGGCGGCTGAGTTCGTCTGCTCTGGCGTTCAGAGAGCCCGCCAGATGTTGATCCACCAGGGTGATGCCCTGGTGTTCCAGCCATGTCCAGAGGCGCAGAGCCTCCTGACAAAGGGTCCACGACCCCACCCCGCCCTGTTTGTTGCAATACCACATGGCGGTGGTGTTGTCCGTGAACACCTGCACCACACTACCCCGGACAGAGGGAAGGAAGGCTTTCAGTGCAAGCCAGATCGCTCTCAGCTCCAAAAGGTTAATATGGAGTTGAGCCTCCGCCGGAGACCAGAGTCCTCAGATCTCCGCCTCTCCCATATGGCCTCCCCATCCCAGGAGAGACGTGTCCGTCACTACTACGTGCTCCGGTTGGGGGTAGGGAGAGGCATCTGCCGCTGACACAATCGCGGTCCGTGAGCCACCACTGCAACGGTTTCGCAGTGCCCTCCGAGATCAAGACATGGTCGGACAGGTTGCCTCGATGCTGGGCCCACTGAAACTTCAGGTCCCACTGCAGAGCCCGCATTCGCCACCTGGCGTAATAAACCAGCAGGAGGCCATCAGCCCAAATAGCCGCAGCACCAACCTGACCGAAACCCAGGATAGAGGCCGAAAGATGGGAATCAGAGCCGGAATATCCCGGACCCGCTGTTCCGGAGGATAAGCCCGGAACTGCGCCGAATCGAGAACCGCTCCGATGAAGAGGAGCTTCTGGGAGGGTCTCAGGTGTGACTTCGGCACGTTGATGGAGAACCCCAGCAAATGCAGGAGGTCGGCCGTAGTCTGGAGGTGGGAGACGACTTGCTGGGGCGAGCCCGCCTTCAACAGCCAGTCGTCGAGATAGAGGAAGACTGGAACCCCCGATCTGCGCAGATGAACTGTGACTACCGCCATCACTTTCGTGAACACCCGAGGGGCACTGGTGAGGCCGAAGGGGAGCACGGTGAACTGAAAGTGCTCCTGACCCACCGTGAACCAAAGGTAACGCCGGTGGGCCGGCAGGACGGGGATGTGAAAATAGGCGTCCTGCAAGTCCAACGCTACCATCCAGTCTCCAGGGTCGAGGGCAGCCAGCCTGAGCTAAAGTTAGCATCTTGAACCGTTCCTTCCGGAGGAAGGTGTTGACGCTCCTGAGGTCCAAGATAGGGCGTAGGCCCCCTTTGCCCTTCCTGGGAACCATAAAGTAATGGGAATAGCAACCACGGCCTACTTCTGGACCAGGAAAGCGCTCGACGGCCTCTTTGGCCAAGAGGGCCGTAACTTTCTCCCGCAGAAGATTCAAGTGATCCTCCGATATAATACGGTGGCACTGCGGTGGCATGGCTGGAGGGGTCGTCTCGAAGGGGAGGGAGTAGCCCCTTCGGACGATTTGCAGCACCCACCTGTCCGAAGTGATGGAGCGCCAGTGGAGCAGGTGATGGCGAACTCTGCCGCCCACTGGCGTGGAATGGGCCTGAAAGCTCGGACTAGGAGGACTTTGAGGCGTATGCTGCCGGGGTGGATGTGGACTGACCACGTTGTCCTCTAGTACCGCCACGGCAAAACCCACGTCTGCGACCGCGTGCAGGTTGGTTCTGCGGCCGGTGGCTAGGCGGACGTGAGGAGGGGCCCCTTCCTTGGCCGCGAAAGGCGGAAGTTTGCGGCCGTGGGGCCGAGAGACCCAAGGACGTTGCCATAGCCTGGGAGTCCTTAAAACGAGCCAGCGCACTAACCGCCTTCTCACCAAAAAGGCGAGCGCCATCAAAGGGCATATCCATGAGGGTACTCTGGACATCCCCCGAAAAAGACATGGACCTCAGCCAGGCGTGGCGCCGGAGCGCCACCGTGGTGGAAATCGCCCTACCCAGCGAGTCCGTGGTGTCAAGTCCACACCGTATGGCATGTCGCGCTGCATCTCGCCCATCATCAAGTGCCTGGGAGAGACGTGTCCGGGCCTCCTCCGGACACAGGGGCAGCACGTCCTTCACCGCATCCCACAGAGTAGGAGAAACGGTCCAAGAGGCAAGCAGTGTTCAAAGACCGCAGGCCCAAACTCAGGGAAGAGAACAGTTTCTTTCCGAACTGTTCCAGCCTCTTGGATTCCCGATCCGGAGGAGCGGACGGGAAGGAGGATTGGGAAGTGGAGGCTTGGATAACCAGGCTCTCGGGGGTGGGGTGTTGGGACAGGAAACTGGGTCGCCCGAGCAGGGCGGTGGCGCCGGGCCACGCTCCGATCCACAGGAGGATCTGTGGAGGGCTTGGACCAAGTGCCCTGCAGAACGTCGATGAGGGCCTCATTGAACTGCAGCAGAGGCTCTGTGGAGCTTGCTGACGGTTGAAGCACCTCTGTGAGAATATTAGTCCTCACGGCCACAGCAGGCAACTCGAGCCCCAGGGCTTCGGCCGCCTTCCTCCGAAGCCACAGTTGGAGGAGAGATAAAACCAGCGTCCGGTGAAGTGTCCAGACCACAGGCATCCCCCAGTTTGTCTGCCCAGTCCTGTGAAAGTTGGCCCTGGAGGGCCATAGGGTCCTCAGACCCCTCCCAGTAGCCCCCGTCATCCGATTCCTGATAAACAGGAGGAATGATCGGAGCCGGATGGTAGATGAAACGCTCATCGATCGGCGGCGGGTGCGGCGCCTGGTCCGGACAGGGGCTAAACCGGGGAACGGCGTCGTCCGGAGACGGCGCCGGAGGTGGAACCAGTGTCGGTGCCGGCGTAGGAGGTGTCGTGAGGTCGACCGGCGCCGACAGAGATCCAGGCCTGGATCCCTTGTGGACCTGCGGTGTCGGGACCGAAGTAGTCGACGGCGCCGGAGCTGCCGGCACGCGAGGTCGCCCAGTCGAGCCCGCGGGGCCCAAAGGCGCGCCGGCAGGCGTCGACGGCGGAGCCAGGCCCCTCATGGCCGAGAGGAAGGCACTGACCTCCGCCGGAGTCGCGTCAGTCCCAGGGACCGGCGGGTATGGAGACGGATGCGGCTCCTGCGGCTCCGATGGAGCCGCGAGGGTGGGACCACCCTGACCCTCGGCCGAGTCGCGCGACCGGCGAGGGGAGTCCGAAGAGCGGTGTCGCCGCTTGAACTTCTTTGATTGCTTCGACTTACCCGAAGACTTTGAGCCCGACGAGCGATGATGGTGACTGCGGCTCCGCGACAGGTCCTTGGACCTCCTCCTGGACCGGGACCGTGAGCGGCGCGGAGCTGAGTGCCAAAGCTCGAGAAGCTTACGGGACAGCTCCCGCCTAGCCTTCGAGGTCTGACAATCTGGGCACGACTCCGCGTCGTGGTCGGCCCCGAGGCAGTAAAGGCACCGGCGATGGTGGTCCGTCACCGACATCAGTCGATGACAGGAGTCACTGGCTTTAAACCCAGGCATCCTACCGGCACCAGAGTCGAGTCGACAGAAGACCAAAAAGAGTCAAAAGTTTAGTCAAAAATTGACTAAGGGGTAAGCTCTTCCCGGATCGGCGCTGTCTGGCGCGGAAAAAAGAACTGACGTCAGCGCACGAGGGCGGCGTCTAAGTACTCTGACGACGTCATTCCGGCGCACAACGACGGACGCGGTGCCGCAGACGATGCCTAGCGACGCGCAAGGGGTATTGCTACAAAAATCTTTCCGGATACAGCCTGACGCCTGGGGATTTTCTAAGGTGAGGAATCTAACTAACGTGTTTCTTTCAGATTGTATGTATAGGTTTAGGGGTCTTAGATCTAGAATAGGCCTTAGGGAGCCGTCCTTTTGTATGAGAAAATACAGGGAGTAAACTCACTTGTGTGGTTCTAGTGCACTTTTTTGTAGGAGGGAGATTACCTCCTGCTTTAGCAGTAACAAATGTTCTTGTGACGTTGGACGCTGTTTGGGTGGTAGGGTTGGGGGGGTAGATGTTAGTTCAAGACAGTAACCTGATTGAATTATCTGTTGCACCCTTCTGTCTGAGGTGATGTTGGTCCAGACAGGAAGGAATTGTTGGAGTCTTCCCCCGACTGGAGTGGAATGGTCTGGGGGAACTGGAGGGAAGTAATTGGGTGGAGGCAGAGCGCGAGTTGTTGGTTTTGCCTCTGCCTTTGTTGTTGTTCCCCCTGAAACCACCTCTTTGGTAACCTCTAGTAAAGGTGGATTGGGAGGGAGCCTTTTAAGAAGTGGAGGGGCTATCCGAGGAGTAGCCTCTGGGGGTGCTCCTGAAGGATGAGCGACGAAAGGATCGTCTGTGAGCTTGCGACTGCAAGGCTCCCATAGATTTAGCTGTGTCGGTAGCCTTTATTTTTGAATGGATACAACAACATTAGGGCCAAATAGGAGTTGAAAATTGATTGGATGGGAGGCAATATGATGACACAAGTAATCAAAATAAACAATAGTATTTAAACAGCTTTTTTTTTTTATCGTACCGGATGTGGGACGCCAAAGACTGAGACGGCTCCTGACAGTAGTTTGGATGCAGCCAATACCGACATTCAATAATTCTATCCAGAGACATTGGTTGAATACTCTTGCTTCACTGTGAGCCATATCATCATACTTTAGAATCCGTGTCCAGTTGCTCGTTGACTCACTTGCCAGAAGACACGCCTCACATTCATATTACCTTGCCCTGAAGAAGCCCATGTTTGGGCGAAACGCGTTGGCTGGCTGTTTTTATGAAGTGCAACAAGGAAAATAAAAAGACGGAAGAAACAAAACATTCATATGTGAAATGTTTTATGTTGAAATACTATTGTTTATTTTGATTACTTGTGTCATCATATTGCCTCTCATCCAATCAATTTTCAAGTATATATTTACGATCTACAAGCAGCAGATAGTTTGAGGTGGGCAATATTGCATATTGCTGACTGATTCTGGTGGTGCAGTCTCCTTTGACCTGGCTGCTTCTAATTCCTTCTTATGCCAAATAGGTGTTGCTCATCGAATGGTTGATTGAGAATGGAACTCTGGACTTCAGGTTTGAAACCAGAAATGCGTAGTCAGGCATGCCTACGCAGAAGGACACTTGTGTTTATTGCCCTTGAGGCGGTATCTGGTACATCTAAGGCACAACAGATGGAGGTGTTAGTAATGGTTTTTCCTTCTAGTACGAGTTCTTTGGCCCTATTTGTATACCTGTCTGGGAGGTGCTGCATTATGGACTCTAGCTCATCATAATGTGCCCTGTCATACCTAGCTAACAGCGCTTGAGTATTGGCAATGCGCCATATGTTTGCCACCTTTGAAGCCATTCATTTGCCAGAGGCATCCAGGAGTTCAGACTCCTTATCTGGTGGTGGTGCGTCACCTGATGATTGGGAATTGGCTCTTTTTCGCGCATTGGAGACTACAAGGGAGTCTAGTTGTGCGGGGCCTTTAATGTAGGCTGGATCAGTAGGGGCGGCCTTATACTTTTTTCCGATCCTAGGGTTGATGACTCGAGCCCTGACCGGGTCTTTAAAGACCTCTGGTGCATGCTTAATGACCCCCTTAAGCATTGGTAAGCATTGGTAAAATTGAGGTGGACTTTTGTGTGGTGTCGAAAATGTCCATGAGAAAAACTTCCTCCACGGGGCCTGTGTGTAGGTCAACCCCGTGGTACTGGGCAGCTCTGTGGAGGAGCTGGTTAAAGCTGATAGTGTCCTCGGAAGGTGGGGGGGGGGGTTGGAGGTATAGATGTCCTCTTGTGGGAAATAATAGGGTCCCCTAGTGGTTGATCGTCCGCACTTCCCCTGCATCATCCGAGGTGTTATCATCATCATCTACTGGAGTAGGGGATGGTGAAGGAGAGCGGTGTGGTGAGGGGGAGGAGGAGGAGGAGGAGGAGGAAGAGGAGGAGGAGAAGGGATCCTTAATGGAGTGGTAGCAAAGTCTCTCTTTTTAGGTGGTGGAGCCGGTGCAGGCGTATCTAATGTTCGCTTCTTGAAGCTAAGCATCAAGTGACCAGTCTTCGGATCCTTTACAAGAGTTTAGGGTAGGATCTGTGCGAAACAGTTCTCTTTGGGAGGCAGCTCCTTCAGTGCTGATGGCTTTTTCGGCGCCGACTCGGTAGCGGTTCTGGGTTTGGAACCGTGCGGTTTTGCAGTGTCTTTGGCCGATGGAACCTGTTTCCTCGATTACAATGTCTTTTTCGGCTTCGAAGCATGGGAGTCGGGCCCTTTGGTGGCAGTTTTTTGGTCGGCTCCGAGTGTGTTGTCGGTGTCAAGGATCTGGTGCCAGTTTTCAACGCAGAGTGCTTGGATGTCGAAGCAGTGGTCGGCGTGGACGAGGAAGACGACGGCTTCTTTTTCGGTGCCTGTGGATGTTTTTCGACACCGAGGGTAGGCTGACTCGAGCCCGAGTCACCTGAAGGCTTAGTAGGCTTCTTTACCGGGCCCGGAGGCGGGGCATGGGAAGCAGTCTCTCGGTGTGCACCTGGGCCCGAAGGTGAAGGTTTGACCGAAGCCTTTTTAGGGGGGTTGGTGTCGGGGTCGACGTCTGTACACACGACCCTCTGTGCTGGAGTGATGTCCTCGACGTCAGAGTCATCGGCTTCGGAGACGCTGATGAGGCCTTCTTCGACACGCCCCTGCTCTGGCACATCGAAGCCCTCTTGGAAGATGTCGTCGGGGATCTAAGACGACGAGTGAGCCATGGTTCTTTTAACTTGTCGGTCCCGAATTGTCTTCTTGGAGCAGAAGGAGGTGCAAGCTGGACAGTCACTGGCCTCGTGCTCCGGTGAGCGGCAAACGTTGCACACCTCATGCAGATCGATGTGGGGAAACTTCGACCCACATCGAGGACACTTTTTGAATGGCGTCCTTCCCATGAGCCAGATGATAAGGCCCAGGTAGGCCCTAAGGCCTTCGTCGACGACCGGAATCGAAGACTTCAAAGTTGTTGAGTCGCGTGGATTGGGAAAACGCGATCGAGACAATACCGTCGAAAAAGGAAGGATTGCGCGGCGAAAGAAAAAAACGTTAACGGTTCCGAACTGGAGCACAAGAAACACATCCGAGCCCGATGGTGGAAAAAAAATCTGAGGATGGAGCCGATTCCCATGTGCACTATTATTTAAAGGAGGAGTCACCTATCTCATGACTTCCAAAGACTTTCCAGGACAAAAACAAGTGCAAACATCCGGGCCCAACACCAGATGGCGATCTATGCATAGTGTGTAATCTGCAGCTCATATGCCTCGAACATCGGAGATCCGAAAGGCCCAGTTGACCTGCAAGGTACGCAACAAGAGGTGCAATCATACTGAATATATTTAACATGGCGTCATTTAAGACCCGAGCTCTGGTTTAGATCCAAATAAGCCCCTAGAAACTCTAATGCATCTTTCCAGAATTAGGATGGATTCAGATGAGGGACTGAGTCAAATGCAGTAGACTTCAACCACGCAATCTCTTCCATGAACACTAGCCTCTAGAAGTTGAAGACTCTCACTTGTGATATTTGTGATTCTTTTTTGAAGTATTTTCCTTAGACATCAACTTACTTGACAAGGGAGACGGAGCAGGAAACAGTCTTGATTTTGTGTTCAGACATGTAAAGTTGGGCTTCCAATTCCGTGACTGCCTTAGGATGCTTAAGTGGGCACTTGACACTGGACTTGGAGTCTTGTGTGCCCCCTGAAAATGACAGACTGGCGCTCAGCGACCAACATCTGCTAGCAGCAAGTGAAACCGGTTTAAAACATGTTGACTTCAGTGGCCACATTCCTGTTACACTCCCTAAATATTTAGATCTATGTATGTTTGTTCAAAATAGGGGGAGTGGAGCTTGGGTTCATGCTGTACGGTAAGGATAACAAGCATTGGCATAGCCAATAGGTCTTGCCTTTGGGACCTTATAAGTTTTTAACCATGCAACAGTTAATGTTGTTGCACCAAGGATATTGTGCTGCCTACCTAAATACTTATAAGGTCCCAAAGGCGAGACCTATTGGCTATGCCAATGCTTGTTTGCTTTGATGCTGGATAACACACACAATAACAGCACCTTTTATTACCTAAAGCAGTTTGAGCATCCAATTTCCAAGTCCACATATCTGTTTAAATATGTTGTCAATTTCAGCCATTTCCGAGCTTAATTACAAATTGATATGTGGAAAAAATACACGAAAAGGGTCTTTTTTACTTTCTTTTGTGATTGTGTTTATTTGTTGTTTTTGTAAAACTGGCCTTTGACTTTTTAAGTTAGAATTATTATAAGGGTATGACATCACTTCTTGTGATCTCAGTACACGCGACGCCATTTTGATATCCAATGATAATTAGTTCCCCTGCTATTTTCCTCACAACTTGTGTCCTCTTCCTGATTGGGACTGGCTAGGCAACCGGAGCATATTATTAATGTGTTTCTGTAAATACCTTTGACTCCATTTCTAGTCTCAATCCTGTCAGAAAAAGCGTCCAAGAATATAAAAGGCAAACTCAAATTTGTAATTGAATTGCATTTTTAATTAACACGTTCAGAATCATTCTTTATACCTAATGCCGCACTCCCAATAATCAGCAATCTATAGAATACCTAGGGGCAGTTTTTAATCGAGTTATGCACTCTGGACGTTGAGGAAAAAGCTTGAATTGTCGGGAAAACGCAGTGATTCCTCAGGTGGAACACGACGACTTCCCCAATATGGACTACTATGCTCCTAAAATGTTAGGTGTCTATGTCCCTAACCCGTCCCCTTCATGACAGCCTGTCCCGGCTAGCTGAGCCCATGGGACACTTGAGGAGTCATTGCGCAGAAAATATTTCCCATGTCCCTTCATGTACTTTTTCGTCACAAATAAAACAATATTTAGAGACCGAACACCATCCCACACTTTCTTTGTCTACCCATCCATGAACACTATCCCACACTTTCTTTGTCTACCCATCCATCTTTCACATCGAACATGTAAAATAAATATCTTGCAACCCCTGCCTCTCTCTCTGTAACACCCCCACCATATACATTAACAAGCATTGGTAAGAAGTGTTGGTGATATTTAGACTGGATAGTTAACATAACATTATTCAAACTGGTGGTTTAAAAAAATGCATTATTTACATATAATACACACAAACAGCTAACATACCCTTCATCACACACAAGACAAACATAAATGGCTAAAATTCTTTACTGTTAACATTTTTGCTGGAATGTTTTCGCACGGAATTGACAGCAAACTTACTTAGGCCTCTAGTAAAAACGTCCTAAGAAGTACGTTTTAGTGTCCAGCCTTCTAGTAAGGTAGGAGTCGTGGCAGCCACACACATACCCCGTGCGCGTTTGCTGTTCCCCTTCTAATCTGAGGTCTGCCATTTACCGAGGACGCACTCCCTAAGCAGTCTAATTGCATCTCCTAGTCTCGCGCATCTGCCCACGAGGCATGGTGTGCATGTTTCGATGTTGACAGAAGATGACAAAATGATTGTTAGTACACTTTAAGTTAATGCAATCACCGAGGACGAGTACAGGGGGGGGGCACCAAGCAGGCTACGTCACGTGACTTGAGCATTCTGCAGCCCGCGTTCTTAGGCGATTCTCTGTGTTATCAGCCATCAATAGGATAACAAGCGCGCGCTCTAAAAGTATTACAAAAAAAAAGTGTCGGCAAAATTTAAAACGTTTCACTTGCGGGAGCGAGCGGCGCCAGGAGCGATAATTGCTACCATATGGAGACGCTCGCTCCCGCAAGTGAATCACCAAAGTGCACGCGTTGCCATTGAAGGCAATGGAACGCGTGCACGTTTTTGGTTGAAAAGCCAAAGCGATTGTTAAAGGTCTTTTGCATATGCAGCGCATAGGCGAGACCTAAAAAGGAACTAATAGCAACACAATAAGTTGGCACCTATACAAGACTCAGGTTCTCATTTCCAGGGCAGGATATAATCGTGAGAGAGAGACCAATGGTACCGCATAGCAGGACATGGGGCCTATTGAAGCTTTGCTGGTTCCAGAAACTCTGTACATAAAGCACTAAAACCAGTTTAGATAATAGCTCTTCAAACAAACAATGCATTAAAAGGACACATGAAAATAATTAATATGAATAAGGGAAGGATGCTTATTTCCCCTCTAAAATTTAACATCACCTAAAACAATTTAAGAACAACATCTGGCAAATTGATTCCTACCTTCTGGATTTGCAGTTTTGCGGTTCCGATCTTCACGGATTCGTGGAGGTCTGTACTGGCAGTGCTCTACTGTTTGTCTAGCCACTGTCTGCACTAAAAAGAGTAACAAGTGCTCACCCCTGTAATGTGACATAGAACAAGTTAATATCCATTGTAATAGTTGCAATACTAGCAAGCATGAAGAAACTATTATACAGTCAAAAACAGATGCCTCTAATTTTGTTTCACAGTGTGCTTGAAGAGATTTATATTCATACCATTTTTTTTATCAAGGATAAACAAGTAAGAGCCTGAATGCTATCTAGAAGAATGGGGTGGTGTGTGTGGCGAGAGGTTAATTTGTGCATGTGGCTGCAGGTGGTGGCTAAAAGCACCAATCCTGGACTGCCAGGACTTCTATTTGATCACATTTTGACTCCGAGGGGAGAGAGAAAGGTTATTATAAAAAAGAAAAAAAGAAAAAGACTGGAGCAAGAAGAGCAAGGCATGAACACTTTCAGAAAGGGATTAGGTGGGGGGGAAACAAGCCAGAGTGATAGAGTGAAGAGGCAATAGGGGGAAGTGTCGGAAGAAAGAGGCATGAGGTGGAACCAAAATGAAACAGTCCTGTTCTCTGCAATCTCTATATTCGGCCTAAGGACTACTAAGAAAAACCTTGAGCCCCCTGTATAAGTACAAATTAAGCACTGGTCTACAGATAGAGCGGATACTCCAACACTTTTATACTATTTCTTAAGAAATGATGCCATTTAAAAATATTTGGGGTAAATGTGAAACTGTAGCATAATGTACAAAGAGAAAGTTACAAAAATAGAGGGAAATCACTGAATGGTGTTCAATGTCAGAAGAACAAGTTACTTACCTTCGGTGACGCTTTTTCTGGTGGATACAGTATCTGCCTGTGGATTCCTCACCTTATGAATACTCCCTGCGTGAGCATTCCGCAGAAATTGTTTCCTAGCTGTGAGAAAGTGGCTCTGTATATACTGTTCCCTAATAGGTACAGGGTGTACAGAGTCCACAGTCCCCCAGGGTTTGACAGAGGCTAAATTTAGATATAACCTTACTCTCTAAAGTGGTAGCTTGGTCGAGCAGTAAGGCAGTATCAGAGGACAGTGTAAAGCATTTGTTGAACACACTCAGTCAGCAAATGGTCTCACACACTCAATAACTGAACTCTAGGCCAATGATTTATATATAAAAAATATATGCTTGTTTTATTTTAGAACCAACACTTGGATTTAAAATATACTTTCTCAGCATGAGATGTTTCATATAAATAGTTTTGCAAAATGCAATAAACTTTTGTAAACAGTTACAAGTGGTTGCAGTAGGCAACTCTATTTCTTAAACACAACAATGCATTGAGCTCAATGGTAAATTCAGGTTATTTGTAACAGATTACTTTTTAGATTACTTTAGTAATTCCAGGACTGGATCCTAAATTCAGTCCTGGGTCAGTTCTCAGAATCAAGTGATGAAAGTCGACTTAAGTACTGTAATGATTTTTAACTAATATTTAGCTATTTTAAAAGTTGACACTTAGAAAATATTTCAGAGAAAACAGTCAATGATTCCCTATGGAAGAAAATTCAGGTTATAGGTACAGTATGTTCTCGTTACTTTTGTAATCCAGTACTGGGTGCCTAGACTCAGTACTGGGACCTTTATCCAAAACAGGTAAGTAATTACGTTTTCAGATATTATACGATTTTTGAAGAATATTTAAAGATTGCAGAAATCGACACTTAGAAGAAATTTCACAGAAAAACAGTGAATGGTTTCCTATGGAAGAAAATTGAGTTAAGGGTAAGTACAGTTGTGGGTATTTTTCAGAGTCAGTGCTGGGCACCAAGATCCAGCACTGGGAGCTCACCTAAGAGCAGGTGAGTAAATTCGTTATTGTCACTCGGCTGATTTTTGGTGAATATTTGAAGATTTGAAAAGTCCACACTTAGAAGAAATTTCAGGAAAAAGCCAGTCAATGTTACCCTATGAGGAAAATAGAGTTTGCGGTTTAAGGGTAAGTACTCGACTGGCAGAGTTGAGGTTCTGGGCACAGACTCAGGGGTCTCCCAGGGTCAGGTAGGTAAAGTTGGTTCACCCTCAGCGGCTCTAGGGCGGCCGGGTGCAGAGCGAGTTAGGCCCAATGTTATCCTATGAGGTATAGGGGGGTCTTGTTTGGTGGCTGCTGGCTGGCAAGCCACGCGGCTGTGGGAGCTGGGCTCCTGCTCACTTACTCAGGGCAAGTGGGGAAGTAGGTAGGTGTAGAGTTTTCACTGCCAGGGCCACTCGGGCGGCTGGGTGCAGAGGGCTTTTGAGCCGTCGGGCGCTCAATGGTTTGCAATGGGAAATCTCCGGTTTGGAAAAAGACTGCAAGCTTGGGGACGAGGACTCTTTAGGTGCCACCACCACTTCGAGAGGTAAGTTGGGTAGTTGGAGGATAGGTAGGTACCCCGGGATTGGGCACAGGGGGCCGTGGGGCACCTCGTGCAGGGGTGCCTTTAGGTGTCGGGAAATCTTACCCTCTGTTGATCGCAGTTGGGGGGGGGGGCACCTTGTTCTGAGCCTGCAGGCTTCTTCAGGAGTGTTGAGGGAGGTCCTTGGGTGCCGGACTCGGGGTCACAGTCGCCGTGGGGTCGTCCTCAGGGTCTTTGTTCACTCCGGCACAGGCCAGGCTTGGCTGGTGTAGAGTGTGCTGGGTTTGCGGTTCCGGGCTGCTGCCAGGGATTAGAGATAGGTTTTCGAGTAGAGCCTCTACTCATGGGAGTCCCAGGGGCTTAGAGCCAAAAGGTAGCCAGGTCCTCTGGGGTTGGTGAGGTTGCTGGCCACAAGAGGTGCCGGGTTGGAGCAGGAGCAGGTTCGAGGGTCGACAGGCCGGTAGGGCTGGGGCAAAAGCAGTTGTTGTCTTGCTCTTTTCAGCAGCTGCAGGGCAGATCTTCTTTCTTTTTGTAGTTTCGAATCTGGAATCTGGGGAATGAAGGTTCAGGGTGCCCCTAAATACTAGATTTAGGGGCGTTACAGGTAGGTGAAGGGCAGGGGCCAATGGGTCCCTGTCCTGGGGTGGGAACACCCCCTATCCTGCCTCTCTCCTGTGGGAGGGGGGCAGGAGCCTAATCCTGATTGGGCAGGGCTTCCCATCTTCAAGATGGCGAGAGCCCGGAGATGTGCTTCACCTCGCCTCCCCCACCTGAGGGGTGGGGTTGGCAGGCTGGCACATCCCCTGTCCTTATTTGGGGTTTCCGGCCAAGCTTCCTGCCAGAGTGGGGGGTTGCAGTGGCCTGGGGAAGCTCACAGAGGCGGCATGCCTTTGAAGCTTCCCCCTGCTCGTCCTGGGGGAGGAGATTTAGCACCTCGCCCAGGATGTGCATTGTTGCAGACCCAGGAGAGCAGGGGCTCTCCTACCCAGGGGTCCAGTCTGCTGTGTGGCAGCCTAGGCAGCCTCAGAACAGACGTGGATTGTAGGTTTAGGTTTCAGGGGGCCTCTCTAAGATGCCCTCTGTGGTGCTTTGTACATTAAATCACACACTAGCATCACTGTGGATTTAATGTGCTGAGCAGTTTGATACCAAACTTCTCAGTCTTCAGTGCTGCCATTATGGTGCTGTGGAGTTTGTGTTTGACAAGCTCCCAGCACCATATACTCTTAGCTGGCAGCACTGCACTTACAGGACCCAGGAATGGACCTGGGTACTGTAGGGGCACAGGGCTCCTGCCTCTGTGCCCACACCACTGGCATAGGGCACCCAGCTAGAGGGGTGGCTGATGTATGCCAGGGCAGTGTAGGTTGTGGGCATGGCACACAGGGATGTGCCATGTCGACTCTCCGTTTTGTCTTGTATCCAGACACTCAGCCTGCAAGAGCAGTGTGTGTGTGTGTTAGGGTACAGGGCCTCTAAGGGTGGCACAATGAGTGCTGCAGCCCTTAGAGGGCTTCCCTGGTCACAAGGCCCTGGGTACCTAGGGTACCATTTACCAGGGGCTTACATGTGGCCAGGGTTTGCCAATTTGGGTTTTGGCTGTTAGGCAGTTTTTAGGGAAGGAACACAGGCCCTGGGCACCTGGTTGGCAGGAGCCCAGGGCACAACAAGGAAAAGTGCATCAGCTATTAGGCAAAAAAAAGGGGGGGGGGGTTACTGTAACAGAAACCCACTTTCTTACACTAGCTCTCCCACATCGACGAGGACGTCACAATATCAAGGCTCCGCTCGCGACACCGTATGATGTCATCGGAGTCATAAGAGGACCTCGTTGGCGTGCTGATGTCAGTCCCACCCATTTGTTTCATGCCATCAAGGCAAACGGGCGGACCGACACATTTTCAAATGTAAACATAGCATACCAAATATATACACATATATAAAGTCACAAATGCATAATCAAAGACAGAGAAATAGCAACTGAATAAGCATTTATCATTATTAAAATATAAACATGATTAAGACATATTGAAATGAAACATTTTTTGGTAGAAACAGGTGGACAACAGGGAGGCGGGCGGGACAGTGAGAATCCACAGGCAGATACTGTATCCACCAGAAAAAGCGTAACCGAAGTTAAGTAACTAGTTCTTCTGATGAATACTTCTGCCTGTGGATTCCTCACCTTATGAATAGACTCCCAAAGCCGTACCTCTCCTGGAGGAGGGTGTCCACCTGATTAGACCAAAAAATCTTGCAAAACAGAACGAGCAAATTGGCCATCCCTCCTAACCTCAGAGTCCAAGAAGTAATGCTTCGCAAAGGTGTGGCGGGAGGCCCAAGTTGCTGCCTTACAATTGTCAACAACAGGAACACCTCTAGCTAAATCAGAATAAGTAGACTTAGCTCTGATGGAATGAGCTCAGATACCTTCAGGAGGGTCCTTCTTGGCCAGGGCGTAGCAAATCTTGATGCACAAGATAATCCACCTAGAGAAAGTCCCCTTGTGCACAGCCTTGCCTTTCATCTTCCCAACATAACCCACAAAGAACTGATCGTCCAGCCTCAGATCTCTTGTCCGATCCAAGTTAAAGTGGACAGCTCTCTTAGGGTCCAAACGATGCAGTCTCTCCTCCTCCTTGGAAGGGTGAGGATAGAAGGTAGGTAAAGTTATGGACTGTCCCATATGAAAAGGGGTAACCGCCTTGGAAAGGAAAGCAGCCCTGGTACTTAAAACCAACTTAACCGCATGAATGGACAAGTAAGGAGGTTTCGAACTAAGAGCCTGAAGCTCACTTACCCCTCCTAGCCAAGGTATGGGCAACAAAGAAAACCATCTTAAAAGAAAGAAGCCTCAACGGGCAAGTATGAAGAGGCTCAAACGGAGAACCCATTAAAAAGGTAAGAACAAAATTCTAATCCCACTGAGGAATAATGAAAGGTGTGGGAGGGAACTTATTTGTAAGACCCTTAATCAACCTCATGACAATGGGGACTTAAATAAAGACGGCTGGCCCGGTAAACATAGAAAGGCCAACAAGGCCGAAAAATAGCCCTTAACAGTGGCTACAGTACTACCTTGTGAAAGTGAAACCTCCAGAATATTAGACAAATGGGCCTTCAAAGGGTCAATGTCTCTCTACGCACCACCTAACAAATCTGGACCACCTGGAAGAGTAAACCGACTTAGTGGAGTATCGCCTGGATGATAAAATAACATCTTTAAGGCCTTTGACAGCTTGGAAGGGCCGTATTTGTTTCGGGTCCTGCGTGCCTTTGGTCTGGGGGATCGTTTTGTGTCTTGGACGGAGCTGTTATACAGGGATTCCACGGCCCGCACTAGGACGGGGGGCTGGTGTCCTCCCCCTGCGCAGTGGGCAGGGGGACGCTCCAAGGGTGCCCATTATCACCACTGCTGTTCGCACTGGCCATAGAGCCACTGGCGGCTCAGGCCCGAAAGGGGAGCTGGTTTGGGGGACTCCGGGTGAATGATGATACTCACTATATCGCACTCTACGCGGATGACCTCCTCCTGTTTTTAAGCAATACGCGGGGAGACCTGGAGGGAGCCAAGAGATTGCTTGGTTGTCTCGAGGACTTAGCAGGTCTGAAGGTGAATTGGGCTAAGTCGTGTCTCTTCCCCGCCTCCAGGAAGGCGGGAGGTCCCTGCTTTGCAGAGGAGGTCCGATGGGAGTATACTTGCATAACATACTTGGGGACGCGCATTTACCATGACCGCACGGACCTGGTGGAGGGTAATATTGGCAGGGCGGTGCGTGGTCTTCGAGATAATATGGACTTCTGGCAGACGCTGCCACTCTCCCTGATGGGACGGGTGGCTCTTCTCAAGATGGTGGCACTCCCCAGGCTGTTATATTACTTCAGGACGCTACCAGTCTGGGTCCCGGCGTAGACGTTTAAACGACTCCAGCAGATGATCACGGGGGTCTTATGGAATTCTGGCCGACGTCGGGTAGCTTTGCACAAGCTGATGAGGCCGCGGGGCGAGGGTGGTTTGGCGGTCCCAGATCTAGAGAGTTATTACTTGGCTGCGCAATTGCGGGGGTTGACCCAGGCGGAGGCCCGAGAGTTCAGGGGAATTGGAGAGGGTGCGGGAGGGCGGATCTCTGCCTCTCTCCTGGCAAAGATAATTCTACAGCAGCCCCACCGCGGGGGGGGGGGATTGCCTGCTGAGGTGCAGACCTTTCGGCAGTGTTGGACTAGAAGTCAGCAGAGGGCACGGATCGCCCGTCCATATGCGCCCGAGATACCTATATTGATGTGCCAGCAGCTACCGCATGGGGGCAACTGGTCGGCGTTGTCTGGATGGAGCGATGCGGGTTTGACGACGGTGGGGGATCTGTATGAAGATACTCTTGCCTTATGAATCTATTCGTGAGCGTTATGGTCTGCCGTGCGGGGACTACCTGCTTCACTCGGCCCTGGTTTCGGCTATTCAGCGTCGGTGGCAGAGTGGATTATCGGAGCCGCAAACATCTATGGCTTGCCAGTATGTGATATTAGCGGCGGGCGCTATCAAAGCGGTCACATGCTTATATCAGCGGTTGACGAGTGAAAGGCTGGCCCCACTTGACAGGTTAAAACAGTGTTGGGAGGAGGATATTGAAAGGGATATACCTGATAGAGTGTGGGCTGAATTGCTCGAGTGCCCTTTGAAATGTTCTAGGAATGCTCGTTTCCAGCAGATCCAATTCTTTATTTTGCACCGGGCCTATCTTACCCCAGCTAAGATTCAGAGCTACTTTCATACTCTCACGGCGCCCTGTCCTCGCTGTCGAGCGGAGGGAGCTGACCTCTGCCACATGTTATGGGGTTGCCCTCAGATCAGGGATTACTGGTGGGGGGTATGGACGTTACTATGTACTATCACAGACAGGGAGATTGAATTCGGTATGAGCCCGTGCTTGTTGCACTGGTTCCCCCACTCCTCGAAGTATAAAATAACCAGCAAATTTATAGACCTAGGGCTGGTATTAGCCAAGCGGGAAATCACTGCTAACTGGAAACTGCAACGAGGGCCACGTTTGCAGAAGCGGAGAGCAGAATTTACTCGGTGGGCAGATGGCGAAGCGGTCCACCGCATGCAGTCGGCTACCCGTGCTCATAGTGATAGGGCGTTGGAGTCGACCCGAGCTTGGGGTGTGCTGGCGGAACTGTTAAAAGCTGCTGACGCTGATGGGGACGGGGCCTCTGACGCAGAGGAGGGGCGGGCCCCGCCCTCCCCTACATCTGATTAGAGGAGCGCTGAGGGATTAGGCAATAGCACACTTGGGTGGTTGGCGGTCCTGTGTTGGGAAAGTCGGAGGCGTAGAGTTAAAGACTTGAGTGCCTTGCCATGTATCCTGTCAATAAGTCATGCCGGAGGGGAGTGGGGGTTGAGGGTGGTGGGTGGGGGGGAGGGACGTAACGTGGGGTAGCTGTTTGACTTTAGTTTAGTTGTTCCAATTGCACGGCGGAATCTCCTGAGTGGAGACTCTGCGACCTACGTGTATACGAGCTGCCTACATGTGGACACTGGATGGTGGACTTCGAAGGGTTAACCCACAAGGTTTGCTGGGGAGGCACCGAATTACTCTGTATACTGTGGAGTCATAATAAGGACGTTGGTGCAAAGGGAGTTGTACGTTGGTATGTTCCAGGCAAGTGTTGGATGTTGATTGTACTGTATTTGAGTGATTTTGATGCAAATAAACATTTAAAAATAAAAAATAAAAAAAATGATAAAATAACATCCACTATATCCGACGGGAGAGAGAAGGAACTCAGGTTACCCCATTCAATCTCCAGGCATGAAGGAGCAGACTCTGGAGGTGGGAGTGTAGAACCTGCCCCTGCGACTGGAGGTCTGCCCTGAGAGGGAGACGGAGCGGAGGGTGCGATGAGAGGTGAAGTAGATATGTGTACCACACCATTCTTGGCCAATCCGGTGCGATCAATATAACTTGGGCCCGATCTTGGCGAATCTTCCTCAGAACCCGAAGAATCAAGGGTATGGGAGGAAACGCGTCCCCCAGCGCTCCCCGCATCTGATACTGAAGACTGCAGAACGACGGGCAGTGCGTGTTCTCGTGAGTGGCAAACAGGTCCAACCGAGGAGACCGCGACATCTGAAAGATGCAAAGGACCACCTCCGGATGAAGCAGTCACTTGTGATCGGCCGAGTAACGCTGACAGACTGTTCGCACGTACATTCAGCACACCGGCCAGATGATTTGCAATTACACAAATCCGATGGTTCTGAGGACAGGACCAGAGCCGCAGAGCCTCTCGACAGACGATACGACCCTACACCTCCCTGTTTGTTGCTATACCACATCGCAGTAGTGTTGTCCGTCAGGACCTGAACTGACTGTCCGCGAAGGGAAGGGAGGAAGGCCTTTAGTGCCAAACGAATCGCCCGCAATTCCAGCAGGTTGATATGAAGCAACGTTCCCTCTGGAGACCAAAGACCTTTGACCTCCAGATGAGCACCCCACCCTAGAGCAGAGGCATCCGTGATCACTGACCACCGGCGGAGGAAGCTGAAAGGGCTTTCCTTGAGACAGGTTGCCCTGCACACTCCACCAAGTCAGCTCCACTGCAGCGTCTCTGGAGATTCTGACCTTCTCCCCGAGATCACCATTGTGCTGATACCACTGCCTGCGGAGGCACCACTGGAGTGCCCTCATGTGCCAGCGTGCATGGTTGACCAAGAGAATGCAGGAAGCGAACAGACCGAGCAGGCGAAGAACCTTCAGGACTGGAACAACCACTATCGCAAAATAAAGGAATAATTTCCTGAATGTCGAGAATCCTCTGCGGAGGAGGGTAAGCTCGACACTGAGAAGTGTACAGTATTGCCCCTATGAACAGGCTGCGCTGAGAAGGCACCAGGTGAGTTTTGGGCACATTTATTGAGAAACCCAATTTGAACAACAGATGAGCTGCAAGTGGCACAAAACCAATTCTGGAGACTCCGCTTTCAACAGCCAGTCGTCCAGGTAGGGGAAAACAGGAACCCCTGACCTTCTGAGAAGAGCCGCTACCACCGCCATCACCTTTGTAAAGACTCGAGGTGCGGAAGTAAGACCGAACAGAAGAAACGCAAACTGATAATGTTGCGACCCTACCTTGAACCGGAGATACTTCCGATGCGACCTCAGGATGGGAAGATGAAAATACGCATCCTGTAGATCGATGACCACCATCCAGTCTTCCTGTTGCAGCGCAAGAAGAACCTAAGCCAAGGTCAACATTTTGAACTTCTCCTGTCTGAGGTAAAGGTTCAAAATCCTGAGGTCCAGGATTGGCCTTAAGCGACTTTTTGGGGGATCATGAAATACCGGGAGTAGCAACACTGACCACTTTCCTGCTCCGGAACCACCTCTATCGCACCTTTCTGTAGCAAGGTAAGAACCTCCTGCTGTAAAAGCAGTAAGTGGTCCTCTGAGCACCAACCCTGGCGAGGAGGGAAAGGAGGAGGAAACTCTAAAAAGGGAAGGGCGTACCCATTCTCTACAAGATTCAAGACCCAACGATCTGACGTGATCAGTCTCCATTCTTGTAGAAAGTGGGACACCCGACCTCCAACCGGAGCAACATGTTCTAAGATGGGGGATCTAGAACAGCTTTCCTGATGTACCAACGGTGGCGGGAGGAGAAGTAGAGGAAGAGGAGGAAGACTGTTGTAGAGCTGCTCCCCTGAGGCCTCTTTTATTCTTCCCTCTGTACGACTTGTACAAGGGATTCTGCTGTTGCTGGCCCTGTTGAGATTGCTGGCGACCACGAAAGGAAACAGATCTCCCAAATCCATGATACCGCGTGAGACCTTGCAGTAGCCCTGCTGTCCTTAAAACGCTCTAAGGCGGAGTCCGCCTTTGAACCAAAGAGTTTTGACCCATCAAAGGGCAAATCCAGCAAAGGCGCCTGAACATCAGGTGAGAAACCAGATGGTCGAAGCAAAGCCTGTCTCATTGC
The DNA here is from genome assembly GCF_964204655.1 of Triturus cristatus. Classification (NCBI taxonomy): domain Eukaryota; kingdom Metazoa; phylum Chordata; class Amphibia; order Caudata; family Salamandridae; genus Triturus; species Triturus cristatus. The sequence continues at coordinate 404,760,054 of NC_140587.1, read as the reverse complement.
AACCACAGAAGACCCAATCACACGAGCCACAGAGTCAGCAGTGTCCAGGCCCGATTGAATCACCTGACGTGCCGCAGCCTGCAAATCAGAAAGGACTTCCAAGAAATTAGCCCGATCCTCCTCAGGCAACTTTAGAGCTAGCTGCATGACTGAGTCCATCAAAGCATGGAAGACAGGTTGCATTAGTGGATTTAAGACCCATACTTGCAGAAGAGAACACCTTCTTTGCTGCCTGCTCCATTTTTTTTAAATCCCAATCACCAAGAATGGTAGGGAAAGAACCAGAAGATTGCTTCGAACAAAAAGCCTGGACAACCAAACTTTCCGGCGTAGGATGCGACGATAAAAAAGCTGGATCCCCACGAGCGGGCCTGTACCTTCTAGAGATGGAACGAGAAACCGCAGGAGCAGATAAAGGCTTCTGCCACACCTCCATTATTGGTTCCGTTAAAGCATCCGTAAAGGGAAGCAACGGTTCAGATGTTGAAGATGTATTAAGAACCGCCGTAAGAATATTAGATTTCACCTCAGCTGACGGAAGCTGTAGACCAAGCAAATCAGCCGCCTTCCTTATGACCACATGATAGATGGAGAAACAAAGTCCTTTCTTCGAGGCCGCTCAGCCAGAGTCGGCGAGCTCGAGGCCCTGGACTTCGAAGAACGGTGCCGAGAGCCATGTTCCCTCTTAGACTTCTTAGGTGTGGTTGTGTTTGGGGGTGTGATTGTGTGTGTGGTTGTGTGTGTGTGGTTGTGTGTGTGTGGTTGGGGTGTGGTTGGGGTGTGGTTGGGGTGTGGTTGGGGTGTGGTTGGGGTGTGGTTGGGGTGTGGTTGGGGTGTGGTTGGGGTGTGGTTGGGTGTGTGGTTGGGTGTGTGGTTGGGTGTGGGGTTGTGTGTGGGGTTGTGTGTGGGGTTGTGTGTGGGGTTGTGTGTGGGGTTGTGTGTGGGGTTGTGTGTGGGGTTGTGTGTGGGGTTGTGTGTGGGGTTGTGTGTGGGGTTGTGTGTGGGGTTGTGTGTGGGGTTGTGTGTGGGGTTGTGTGTGGGGTTGGGGTGTGGTTGTGTGTGTGGGTGTGGTTGTGGGTGTGGGTGTGGGTGTGGTGGTGGGTGTGGTGGTGGGTGTGGTGGTGGGTGTGGTGGTGGGTGTGGTGGTGGGTGTGGTTGTGGGTGTGGTGGTGGGTGTGGGTGTGGTGGTGGGTGTGGGTGTGGTGGTGGGTGTGGGTGTGGTGGTGGGTGGGGGTGTGGGTGTGGTGGGTGTGGGTGGTGTGGGTGTGGCTGTGGGTGTGCTTGTGGGTGGGGGTGGGTGTGGTTGTGTGTGGTTGTGTGTGGTGTGTGGTGTGTGTGTGGTGTGTGTGGTGTGTGTGGTGTGTGTGGTGTGTGTGGTGGGTGTGGTGTGTGTGGTTGTGTGTGGTGTGTGTGGTTGTGTGTGGTGTGTGTGGTTGTGGGTGGTGTGTGTGGTTGTGGGTGGTGTGTGTGGTTGTGGGTGGGTGTGGGTGGTAGTGGGTATGTGGTTGTGTGTGTGTGGTTGTGTGTGTGTGTGTGTGTGTGGGTGTGTGGGTGTGGTTGTGTGGGTGTGTGGGTGTGGTTGTGTGGGTGTGGTTGTGTGTGTGGTTGTGTGTGGTTGTGTGTGTGGTTGTGTGTGGTTGTGTGTGTGTGGTTGTGTGTGCATGGTTGTGTGTGTGTGTGGTTGTGTGTGTGTGGTTGTGTGTGTGGGTGGGTGTGGTTTTGGTGGGTGTGGTTGTGTGTGTGGGTGGGTGGGAGTGGTTGTGTGCACGTGTGGTTGTGTGTGTGGTTGTGTGTGTGGTTGTTGTGAGAAAGTGGCTCTGTATATACTGTTCCCTAATAGGTACAGAGTCCACAGTCCCCAGAGGTTTGGCAGAGGCTAAAGTTAGATATAACCTTACTCTCTAAAGTGGTAGCTTGGTCGAGCAGTAAGGCAGTATCAGAGGACAGTGTAAAGCATTTGTTGCACACACTCAGTCAGCAAATGGTCTCACACACTCAATAACTGAACTCTAGGCCAATGATTTATATATAAAAAATATATGCTTGTTTTATTTTAGAACCAACACTTGGATATACTTTCGCAGCATGAGATGTTTCATATAAATACTTTTGCAAAATGCAATAAACTTTTGTACACAGTTACAAGTGGTTGCAGTAGGCAACTCTATTTCTTAAACACAACAATGCATTGAGCTCAATGGTAAATTCAAGTTATTTGCAACAGATTACTTTTTAGATTACTTTTGGAATTCCAGGACTGGATCCTAGATTCAGTCCTGGGTCAGTACTCAGAATCAAATGATGAAAGTCGACTTAATTACTGTAATGATTTTTAAACAATATTTAGCTATTTTAAAAGTTGACACTTAAAAAATATTTCAAAGGAAACATGCAATGATTCCCTATGGAAGAAAATTCAGGTTACAGGTACAGTAGGTTCTCGTTACTTTTGTAATCCAGTACTGGGCGCCTAGACTCCAAAACAAGTAAGTAATTACGTTTAAATATTCTTCAAAAATCGTATAATATCTGAAAGATTGCAAAAATCGACACTTATAAGAAATTTCACAGAAAAACAGTCAATGGATTCCTATGGAAGAAAATTGAGTTAAGGGTAAGTACAGTTGTAAGTATTTTTCAGAGTCCGTGCTGGGCACCAAGATCCAGCACTGGGAGCTCACCTAAGAGCAGGTGAGTAATTTCGTTTCTCGGCTGATTTTTGGTGAATATTTTAAGATTGGAGAAGTCCACACTTATAAGAAATTTCAGGAAAAAGCCAGTCAATGTTACCCTATGAGGAAAATAAGAGTTTGCGGTTTAAGGGTAAGTACTCGACTGGCAGAGTTGAGGTTCTGGGCATAGACTCAGGGGTCCCCCAGGGTCAGGTAGGTAAAGTTGGTTCACCCTCAGCGGCTCTAGGGCGGCCGGGTGCAGAGAGAGTTAGGCCCAATGTTATCCTATGAGATGATAGGGGGGCCTTGGTCGGTGGCTGCTGACGCAAGCCACGCGGCTGTGGGAGCTGAGCTCCTGGTCACTTACTCAGGGGAAGTGGGTAGGTGTAGAGTTTTCACTGCCAGGGCCACTCGGGCGGCTGGGTGCAGAGTGGCTTTGAGCTGTCGGGCGCTCAATTGATTTCAATGGGAAATCTCTGGTTTAGAAAAGGACTGCAAGCTCTGGGACGAGGACTCTTCAGGTGCTACCACCACTACGAGAGGTAAGTTGGAGGATAGGTAGGTGCCCCGGGATTGGGCACAGGGGGCGCCGCATGCAGGGGTGCCTTTTGGTGTCGGGAAATCTTACCCTCTGTTGATCGCGGTTGGGGGGGCACCTTGTTCTGAGGCTGCAGGCTTCTTCAGGAGTGTCGAGGGAGGTCCTTGGGTGCCGGACTCGGGTTCACAGTCGCCGTGGGGTCGTCCTCAGGGTCTTTGTTCACTCCGGCACTGGCCAGGCTTGGCTGGTGCAGAGTGTGCTGGGTTCGCGGTTCCGGGCTGCTGCCAGGGATTAGAGATATGTTTTTGAGTAGAGCCTCTACTCATGGGAGTCCCAGGGGCTTAGAGCTAAAAGGTAGCCAGGTCCTCCAGGGTTGGTGAGGTTGCTGGTCACAAGAGGTGCCCGGTTGGAGCAGGTTCGAGGGTCGACAGGCCGGTAGGGCTGGGGCCAAAGCAGTTGGTGTCTTCCTCTTTTCAGCAGCTGCAGGGCAGATCTTCTTTCTCTTTGTAGTTTCGAATCTGGAATCTGGGGAAGGAAGGTTCAGGGAGCCCCTAAATACTAGATTTAGGGGCGTTACAGGTAGGTGAAGGGCAGGGACCAATGGGTCCCTGTCCTGTGGTGGGTACACCCCCTATCCTGCCTCTCTCCTGTGGGAGGGGGGCAGTAGCCTAGTCCTGATAGGGTAGGGCTCCCCATCTTCAAGATGGCGAGAGCCCGGAGATGTGCTTCACCTCACCTCCCCCACCTGAGGGGTGGGGTTGGCAGTCTGGCACATCCCCTGTCCTTATTTGGGGTTTCCAGCCAGAGCTTCCCGCAAGAGTGGGGGTTGAAGGGGCCTGGGGAAGCTCACAGAGGTGGCATGCCTTTGAAGCTTCCCCCTGCCCATCCTGGGGGAGGAGATTTAGCACCTCGCCCAGGATGTGCATTGTTGCAGGCCCAGGAGAGAAGGGGCTCTCCTACCCAGGGGTCCAGCAACATGTCTGCTGGGTGGCAGCCTAGGCAGCCTCAGAGCAGACGTGGATTGAAGGTTAGGTTTAAGGGGGCACCTCTAAGATGCCCTCTGGGGTGCTGGGTACATTAAATCCCACACTGGCATCAGTGTGGGTTTAATGTGCTGAGAAGTTTGATACCAAACTTCTCAGTCTTTAGTCTTTAGTGTTGCCATTATGGTGCTGTGGAGCTCGTGTTTGACGAGCTCTCAGCACCATGTACTCTTAAATGGCAGCACTGCACTTACAGTGCCCAGGAATGAACCTGGGTACTGTAGAGGCACAGGGCTCCTGCTCCTGTGCCCACACCATTGGCATAAGACACCCAGCTAGAGGGGTGACTGATGTATGCCATGGCAGTGTAGGTGATGGGCATGGCACACAGGGATGTGTGCACCCAAATACTCAGCCTGCAAAGGCAGTGTGTGTGTGTGTAAGGGTACAGGGCCTCTAAGGGTGGCACAAGGAGTGCTGCAGCCCTTAGAGGCCTTCCCTGGTCACAGGGCCCTGGGTACCTAGGGTACCATTTACCAGGGGCTGACATGTGGCCAGGGTTTGCCAATTTGGGTATGGTTTGTTTTAGGGAAGGAACATAGGCCCTGGGCACCTGATTGGCAGGAGACCAGGGCACACTCAGTCAAAGTACATTCAGCAATTCAGCAAAAAGTGGGGGCATACCATGCAAGAAAGATGGCACTTTCTCACACAACCTCCCCCCCCCTCCCCCCACAAAAGGTGATGAGACTAACCTTGCCCTATGGAGTCTTCATTGTCTAAGTGGAAGAACCTGGAAAGTCCATCTGCATTGGCATGGGCAGTCCCTGATCTGTGTTCCACTTCAAAGTCCATTCCCTGTAGGGAGATGGACCACTTTAGTAGTTTTGGATTTTCCCCTTTCATCTGCATTAGCCATCTGAGAGGTCTGTGGTCAGTTTGAACCAGGAAGTGAGTCCCAAACAGGTATGGTCTCAACTTCTTCAGGGACCAAACCACAGCAAAGGCCTCCCTCTCAATAGCACTCCAACGCTGCTCTCTGGGGAGTAGCCTCCTGCTTATAAAAGCAACAGGTTGGTCTTGGCCTTCATTGGTCTGGGATAGGACCGCTCCTATCCCTAGCTCCGAGGCATCAGTCTGCACTATGAACTGCTTGGCATAATCCGGAGCTTTTAAAATTGGTGTTGAGCACATTGCTTCTTTTAGGGTGTCAAAAGCCTTTTGGCAACTAACTGTCCAGTTCACCTTCTTGGGCATCTTCTTGGAGGTGAGTTCTGTGAGGGGGGTCACAATGGACCCATACCCCTTCACAAACCTCCTGTAGTATCCAGTCAAGCCAAGGAATGCCCTGACTTGGGTCTGGGTTGTTGGAGCTATCAGTCCATGATGGCCTGGATCTTGGGTTGGAAGGGCTGTACCTGGCCTCCACCTACATTGGGGCCCAAGTACACCACAGTGCCCTGCCCTATCTGGCATTTGGATGCCTTGATAGTGAGACCTGCATTGTGCAGAGCCTCTAAAACTTTTACAAGGTGGATCAGTTGATCCTGCCAGGTGGAGCTAAAGAAAGCAATATCATCAAGATAAGCTGCACTAAAGGACTCCAGCCCAGCCAGGACATGGTTCACCAGCCTCTGGAAAGTGGCAGGGGCATTCTTTAACCCAAAGGGCATCACAGTAAACTGATAATGCCCATCAGGGGTGGAGAATGCTGTCTTTTCTTTTGCTCCTGGGGCCATGCCAATCTGCCAGTACCCTGCAGTTAAGTCAAAGGTACTGAGAAATTGGGCATCCCCTAATTTATCTATCAGTTCATCTGCTCTTGGGATAGGGTGAGCATCTGTCTTAGTGACAGAGTTGAGCCCTCTATAGTCCACACAGAACCTCATCTCTCTCTTTTCACCCTGTTGATGAGGTTTGGGGACTAGAACCACTGGGCTGGCCCAGGGGCTCTCAGAGGGTTCAATGACCCCTAACTCCAGCATCTTGCTGACCTCAGCTTTGATGCTCTACTTGACTTGGTCTGACTGTCGATAGATTTTGTTTTTGACAGGTGCACTGTCACCAGTGTCCATATCATGGGTACACCAGTTTGTCAGACCAGGGGTCAGGGAAAAGAGGCTAGCATACTGCTGCAAGACTGGTTTGCAGTCAGTCTGCTGTTGGGCCGAGAGGGTGTCTGAGAAGATCACACCATCTACTGATCCATCTTTTGGGCTGTAGGAAAGGAGGTCAGGGAGAGGTTCACTCTCTGCTTCCTGCTCCTCATCAGCATGGTGATGTCAGCCCTGTCATTGTAGAGCTTGAGGCGGTTCACATGGATGACCCTCTTGGGTGTCCTGCTAGTGCCCAGGTCAACTAGATAGGTGACCTCACTCTTTCTTTCTAGGATAGGGTAAGGGCCACTCCATTTATCTTGGAGAGCCCTTGGTGCCACTGGCTCCAAAACCCACACCTGTTGCCCAGGTTGAAATTCAACCAGTGCAGCTTTTTGGTCATACCAGTGCTTCTGGAGCTCCTGGCTGGCCTCAAGGTTATTGGATGCTTTTTCCATGTACTCAGCCATTCTGTGTACATGGGCGATCGTGTGTGTGTGTGTGTGTGTGTGTGCGGTCGTGTGTGTGTGCAGTCGAGTGCGCGGTCGTGTGTGCGCACGGTCATGTATGTGCGCGCGGTCATGTATGTGCGCGCGGTCATGTATGTGCGCGCGGTCATGTATGTGCGCGGTCGTGTGTGTGGTTGTGCGCGGTCGTGTGTGTGTGGTTGTGTGTGTGTGGTTGGTTGTGGGTGGGTGGTTGTGTGGGTGGGTGGTTGTGTGTGTGGGTGGTTGTGTGTGTGGGTGGGTGGGTGGTTGTGTGTGGGTGGTTGTGTGGGTGGTTGTGTGTGGGTGGTTGTGTGTGGGTGGTTGTGTGTGGGTGGTTGTGTGTGTGGGTGGTTGTGTGTGTGTGGGTGGTTGTGTGTGTGTGGGTGGTTGTGTGTGTGTGGGTGGTTGTGTGTGTGGGTGGTTGTGTGTGTGGGTGGGTGGTTGTGTGTGTGGGTGGTTGTGTGTGGGTGGTTGTGTGTGTGTGTGGGTGGTTGTGTGTGTGGGTGGTTGTGTGTGTGTGTGGGTGGTTGTGTGTGTGGGTGGTTGTGTGTGTGTGTGGGTGGTTGTGTGTGTGGGTGGGTGGTTGTGTGTGTGGGTGGGTGGTTGTGTGTGTGTGTGGGTGGTTGTGTGTGTGGGTGGTTGTGTGTGTGTGTGGGTGGTTGTGTGTGTGGGTGGTTGTGTGTGTGGGTGGTTGTGTGTGTGGGTGGTTGTGTGTGGGTGGTTGTGTGTGGGTGGTTGTGTGTGGGTGGTTGTGTGTGGGTGGTTGTGTGTGTGTGGTGTGTGATTGTGTGCGAGTGTATGGTTGTGATTGTGTGTGTGGTTGTGAGTGTGTGTGAGAGTGTGTGTGTGAGAGTGTGTGAAGTTCCAGGGCCTCTAAGGGTGGCACAATAGGTGCTGCAGCCCTCAGAGGCCTTACCCAGTCACAGTGCCCTTGGTACCTATGGTTCCTTTTACAAGTGGCTTACCTTTGGCCAGAGATGTGCCAAATGTGGATACAATGGTATAGTCTTGGGAAAGCACACAGGCCCTGGGAACCTGATTGGCAGGGACCCAAGGCACATCTGGTCAGGTTGCATCAGATGACAGGCAAAAAGTGGGGGGTGACCATGCATAAAGGGAAACTTTCCTACACCTGTCGTGGAAACTACTTTGGGTGGTGGTGGGGGGGGCGACTTTTACCTGGTTGTGCCGCGGAGCCTTCTTGTGTTTGGCAACATAAAATTTGAGCCTCACAGTCCCATAATGCCTTCAGGCTAATCTCGGCGCAGTTGTTGCAGGCCCTGGAGTTGTGCCATCATAAGGAGACATCGTGAAGGTCTGTCACAGACATCGGTTTCCGACAATCCCAACATAGTTAAATACGGTCCCCTCAGGGGTATGACATTTTCCCTTGCACACTGTTAAGTCTTGATCAAGTCTGTGGTCTTGAAGAACAAGGAGAAGTTCCAGATTCAGGTTTGAAGGAGAGGAAAGAAAGGAACTTGAGCTTCTGAAGAGAGAGGACATCAGTGCAGATCTGCACAATGACACCTACAGGCATGCAGGTATACTGCTCTAAACATTTCCGGATCCTGGCTAATGTCTGAGGCAAGAAATCAGCAGATAGAAGTATCAATCAGAAGGAATATGCTACTTACCAGTATGCATCTGTTCTTGGCATGTAGAGCTGCAGATCTACACACTTTTGCATAGATCGCCATCTGGTGTTGGGCCCGGATGTTTGCAGTTTGTTTTTCCTATTAGAAAGTCTTTGGAAGTCACGAGGTCGGTGACTCCTCCCTTGGTTCATATTGCGCATGGGCTTCGGCTCCATCCTCAGATTGTTTTTCGCCAGCAGGGAAAGATGGAGCGTAGTATTAATAGTGAAGAAACCCATGTGTGTTGTATCTAAATAAGATAGACTGGAACGGATACAGGTAGCCAGGGAGGCGGGTGGGCGTGTGTAGATCTGCAGCTCTACATGCCAAGAACAGATGCATACTGGTAAGTAGCATATTCCGTTCGAGGCATATGAGCTGCAGATTACACACTTTTGCATAGACTATATAGTAGTACCCAACCCTAGCAGCGACCACCGGTATCCGTTGCAGTGGTTTGGAATAGTTTTTTTAGTAAAGCCTGGCCCACACTAGCTTGTTGCTTGGTTTGCACATCTACACAGTAATGTTTAGTGAAAGTGTGCGGTGTTGACCATGTTGCTGCTTTGCAGATATCATCTAATGGGATGTTCCCTAGAAAAGCCATAGAAGCCCCTATCTTCCGTGTAGAGTGGGCTTTAGGGGGACCAGATAGCGTTCGTTTTGCCTTGTGGTAGCAAATCTGTATGCATTTTACAATCCACCTAGCTATCCCTGATTTAGAGATGGGGTTGCCTTTATGTGGTGGAGAGAAAGAGACAAACAGTTGTTTGGTCTTTCTGAAAGGTTGTGTTCTCTGAATATAGTAAAGTAAGGCCCTTTTAACATCTAGCGTGTGTAGAGCCCTTTCTGCAACAGTTTGAGATTGCGAGAAAAAAACCGGTAATTCTACCGATTGATTTAGATGGAAGGGGGAAATGACTTTGGGTAGGAATTTTGGGTTGGTACGGAGAACAACCTTGTTCTGGTGCATTTGGAGAAAAGGTTCTTGTATGGTAAGTGCTTGTATCTCACTGACCCTTCTAAGGGAAGTGATGGCTACAAGAAAAGCTGTTTTCCATGTGAGAAATTGCAGTTTGCATTTATGCAAAGGTTCGAAGGGCGGTCCCATTAGCCTTGTGAGAACTATATTTAAGTTCCACACAGGTGAGGGTGGTACTCTGGGGGGAATTATTCGCTTGAGGCCTTCCATGAAGGCTGTAATGTCAGGCACTCTGAAAAGTGATAGGTGCTGCCTGTTCTGTAGGTAAGCAGCAATTGCTGCGAGGTGTAACCGAATGGATGTATATGCTAGGTTACACCTTTGTAGATGGAGCAAGTAGCATATGATATGCTGTATAGATAAGTCTAGAGGGTTGATTGTGTTATGGCAGTAAATGACAAATCTTTTCCACTTTGCAGCGTAGCAGGCCCTAGTAGTAGGGCGTCTAGCTTCTCTGATGACTTTCATGCAGTCAGGGGGAAGGTTAAGGTATCCGAATTCTAGGATCTCAGGAGCCAGATCGCAAGGTTGAGCTGAGCTGGGTCCGGGTGCCTGATCTCTCCATGGTTCTGGGTTAGGAGGCATGGCGAGAGGTGTAACTTTTGGTGTGGCACTACCGAGAGTTCCAGCAGCGTGGTGTACTACGGTTGTCTGGCCCATGTTGGAGCTACTAGAATCAGTGTGAGGGAGTGCTGTTGTAGCTTTCGCACCACTAATGGAATTAGTGGGAGAGGTGGAAAGGCATATGCAAATTTGCCTGACCAGTTCATCCATATCGCATTACCTTTGGACAATGGGTGTGGGTATCTGGCGGCGAAGCTTGGGCATTTTTTTTTTTTCGTGGGTGGCGAAGAGGTCTATGTGTGGATGCCCCCACATCTGAAAGAACGGGTGCAGAACCTGCGGGTGAAGTTCCCACTCGTGGATCTGCTGCGTCTGTCTGCTGTGCACATCTGCCATGGTGTTTTGGACTCCTGGGACATGTTGGGCTAGGAAAAGATTTTGTGTGGAATTGCCCATCTCCATTATGCTCTGTGCTAGTTGAGAGAGCTGTGGAGAGTGTGTGCCGCCCTGTTTTTGAATGTAGTACATGGCCGTCATGTCTGTGCGAATCAGGACTGCCTTGCCTAAAATCTGCATCTGAAAGGATTTTAGGGCTAGAAAGATTGCCAGTAACTCCAGATGGTTGATGTGGAGTAACTTTTGTTGCGGCGTCCCTGTGCCCTGCACTGTGAGGTGTAATAGATGAGCTCCCCAGCCGGAGAGCGATGCGTCTGTTAGGGTTGTTTGTGGAACCGGGTCCAGGAACGGTCGACCTCTGGAAAGATTTGTGGTGTTCCACCACTGCAGAGAGCGATTGGTGCGACCGTCTACCAACACCAGATTTGTCAGTTGCCCCTGGGCCTGGTTCCACTGGCGTGCTAAGCACTCCTGGAGTGGACGCATCTGGAGTCTTGCATGCGGCACTATGAAAATGCAAGAGGCCATCATCCCTATTAGCTGCATAAACACTCTTGCTGGGAGAGTGTGTTGATGTATGAATCTTTGACGCAAAGCCTGGATGCTTGCAATCCTGGCAGGATTGGGATAGGCTATGGCTTTTGAGGTGTCTATGGTGGCACAGAGGTATTTCTTTGTGTGGGATGGTATTAGCTGGGACTTTTGGTGGTTCACCTTGAAACCTAGCTGGTGAAGTCGTTGGATTGTAGTGGCGGTGTGATGTACACATTGGTTGTAGTTCGTGGCTTTTATTAGCCAGTCGTCCAAATATGGGAAGACGTGAATGTGCTGTCTTCTGAGGTGTGCCGCCACTACCGCTAGGCACTTGGTGAATACCCTTGGTGCTGTTGTGACCCCGAATGGGAGTACCTTGAACTGGTAGTGCTGCCCGTCCACTACAAATCTGAGGTACTTCCTGTGAGCATGGTGTACCGGAATGTGAAAGTATGCGTCTTTCAAGTTCAGTGTGGTGAGAAAGTCGTTCTGGGAGAGGAGCGGAAGTACCTGTTGAAGGGTTACCATGTGAAAATGGTCCGAATGTATGTAAGTGTTTAGAGGCCTGAGATCTAGAATAGGTCGTAGAGTCTCGTCTCTTTTTGGTATCAGAAAGTACAGGGAGTAAACCCCTAAATTTTGCTGATTGGTGGGGACTTGTTCTATGGCATGTTTTTGTAGGAGGGAGATTACCTCCTGTTTTAGTAACGTGGAATGTTCTTGTGACATTGGGCGTTGCCTGGGTGAAATGTTTGGGGGGGTAGATGTTAATTCTAGGCAGTACCCTGAACGAATAACTTGGGTCACCCATCTGTCTGAGGTGATGGTCTCCCAGACGTGAAGGAAATTTTGTAGCCTGCCCACGACTGGAGTGGGATGGTCTGGAGGGAGCAGGGGGAAGTCATTGGGTAGACTGTGTGGCAGAGCGGGCGGTATTTGTTTTGCCTCTGCCTTTATTGTTATTGCCCCTATATCCGCCTCTTTGATAGCCCCTTGTGAAGGTGGACTGAACAGGGGATTTGTAGGAAGTGCACGCTATCTGAGGAGTAGCCTCTGGCGGTACCCCGAAAGGAAGAGCGGCGAAAGGAGCGTCTAGGAGGGTGTGACTGCAGGGCTCCCATAGTTTGCCGTATCCGTGTCCTTCTTCATTTTCTCTAGGGCCTCATCTACCTTTGGACCGAATAGATGTTTTTGGTCGAAGGGATGGTTTAGAATGGAGGCCTGTACCTCAGGCTTAAAGCCTGAAACTCTGAGCCAAGCATGGCGACGGAGGACACTAGTGTAAATGGCCCTGGAGATGTCTGCTGCGTCTAGGGCACATCGTATAGAGGTGTTAGTTATGGTTTTACCCTCTTGGATTAATTCATTAGCCCTATTTCTGTATTTTTCTGGGAGATGGTGCATGATGGTTTCTAACTCATCATAATGCGCTCTGTCGTATCTGGCCAATAGCGCTTGAGTGTTGGCAATACGCCATATATTGGCTGCCTGTGACGCAGTGCGCTTTCCTGACGCGTCTAGTAGCTTTGACTCCTTGTCAGGCGGTGGTGCTTTGCCTGACACCTGGGAGTTTGACCTCTTCCGTGCAGTGGAAACCACTAGGGAATCCAGTGGCGCCGGCCCTTTGATATAGGCAGGATCTGTGGGGGCAGCTTTGTACTTCTTCTCTATACGTGGGTTAATGACCCTAGCCGGGTCTTTAAAAACCTCTGGTGCATGTTTTATTACCCCCTTGAGCATAGGGAGTATAGCGGTAGACCCATGTGCGGTATCAAAGGTGTCGAGGAGGAAATCCTCCTCTACCGGGTCAGTGTGTAACTCTACCCCGTGATAATGTGCCGCCCTCTGAAGTAGGTGATGGAAACCTAATGAGTCTTCCGGTGGAGATGGCTTGAATGGATAAAGGTCATCTTGTGGGACATCTGGAATGTCTGGATTATTATAGTCGTTCCATGGGTCTGGGGATCCTGTAGGGGTGGGGTCTTGTGGCACATCCCCTGGATAATATGGGTCCCCCTCATTATCATCGTCCGGAGACGGGGAGCGATGAGGTGGGGGTGGAGAAGGTGGAGGGGGCGGAGGTGGAGAGGGTGGGGGAGGTGGGGAAGGAATTCTGAAAGGGGAGGTAGCAGAGTCCTTCCTCTTTGGAGGTGGAGCTGGTTTGTCCAAGTGTCTCTTTTTTGAAGAGAGAGCCAAATGTCCAGTTTTTGGATCCTTGGTAAGTGTCTTTTGCAAGGGATCCGGCGTAAACAGTTCCTGTGACAATGGTTGTTCCGTCGGCACCGAAGGTTTCGGGGGCGATGACTTTTTAGGCTTGTCCGTGCCGTGCTTTTTAGGAACCTCCGATTTTTTAAGTCGGCGCCGAGGTGGGCTTCGGCGCGGGAGTCTCGGTGCCGAGGGCCTTATGTGGTTTGGTCGGCACCGAAAGGCCTGGTTTCGACCCGAGGGCTTCGGTGCGGAGCTCGGTGTCGAGGTAGAGGCGATTTCTTTTTCGGTGCCGAAGTGTGTTTTTCGGCACCGCTGGCAGGCTGGCTCGAGCCCGAGCCGCCAAAAGTCTTATTTGTCTTCTTCACCGGGCCCGAAGGTGGGGTGTTTGAAGCAGTGTCTTTGGTCTTGCCTAGGCCCGGAGGCGAAGGCGTGACCGGAGCCTTTTTGGGTGTCGGCGCAGGTGTGGGAGGGGGTATAGTACTGACGACTCTCTGCACCGGGGTGATGTCCTCCACATCCGAGTCGTCGGCTTCAGAAGCACTGACGAGGTCTTCTTCTTCGGTGTGCTGCTGTCCCGGAACATCGGCGTCGTCCCCGAAGATGTCGACTGGAGCGGAGGTCGAGGAGTGTGCCATGTTGCGTCTGGCCCTTCGATCTCGAATAGTCTTTTTCGATCTGAAAGACTTGCAGGCGGGACAGTCTCAAGCCTCGTGTTCAGGGGAGAGGCAGAGGTTGCAAACCTCATGAAGATCGGTGTGGGGGAATTTGGACCCACATCGAGGGCACTTATTGAAAGGAGTTCTTTCCATCAGCCGAGACCGGAGCTTGGATAAGCCAGAAGGCCGCCGTCGACTGGAATCAAAGAAGTGTCGAAGAGAAGGTGATTGAGGAGATCTGGATCTGAACAATACCGATGACCGACGATTCTGCGTCGATCATTGAACTGGAAAAGTTCGGAACCGGAGCGCGAAGTATTACATCCGAGCCCGATGGCGGAAAAAAACAATCTGAGGATGGAGCCGAAGCCCATGCGCAATACGAACCGAGGGAGGAGTCACCGACCTCGTGACTTCCAAAGACTTTCCAAGAGGAAAAACAAACTGCAAACATCCGGGCCCAACACCAGATGGCGATCTATGCAAAAGTGTGTAATCTGCAGCTCATATGCCTCGAACATGTGGATTTCATATACCTGCTAAGATATTCTACCGTTTATGAATTCTGAAAAAGTTAGATGAGGAAGAAATACGCAATTCCTTTGAATAACTTTCCATTTAGCATGGACAAGGGGAAATAAAGTTAATATATTCATGGTGCACTTTGCTATAGACATATTGTTACTTATTTTGACCCTGTTGGAACTGGTTCACAACAAGTAACTCACACTAAGTAACAGTTTATTAAGTAGATTAAAACCTGAAGATCAGTAGAAACAAAATTGCATTTAACTATTGTAAAATAGATGTATCTGTGAACTGTGACAAAGTAAGTAATTGATAGAAAACCAGCAGTTTCCACTATACTAATAATATGCTGATACACATGAATACACGGTCACAAGACAAATGTACCTGCTGTTTGGCATGGTCACTAGATTGGTGGTAGTAAGAAGTCTGTAAAGCAGATCCAGGCGAGCAGACTTCTGGCCGGCAATTAATGTTTTGCATTTACATTTTTCCCAGCAGTCACAATAGGCTGTTGGAGATGTCCTTTTGAGTCTAAAAACAGAAAACATATTTAGAGGGAAGCATTGTGTAAATAAAGATTCTCAGGTTAGCAACAAAAAAACAATCATTAACAAAAGGAGGAAGAATTGGAATTATATTCAAACTTTTTAAAATAAAAGTTGGCAACTAAATAGTACTAATCAATGCAAAAGAGATTCATCAATCACTACTTGGCAAATTCCTTTAGTACATGACCAATGAGACATTAGATATTAACACAGAAGCATAAAGTTACCATAACTAGGACTAACTCAGTTATTTGCACTCTCGTGACACTTAGCCTACTTGGCCATGTAGGTCTTGTCACTAAGAGGAGAGTTCCTCAAGAAAGTGTCAATGTTTTCAGGTACACAGTGTGCAAAGAATGAGGCATTTTGGCATTAAGGGTAGAAAGTTGTAGAAGAGTAGTGTCCTGGGTGGGCGGGTACTGACATTTAACGAGAGGGACCAGTCTCACAATATACTAGTGTAATGAAATTGAAGTAAAACAGTAAACCCTTAAAGTACTTAAACTTGATGTAGTAGCAAGATCAAGCAGTTAAGGCTTACTCCAAGAGGTGGGGGGAGATTAGAAATTAGCATTAAGTCTGATACTGTAGGTAATAAATATTGTGTCCAGTCAGGGTTGTATACTTGAAAAAGAGAAATGCTATATCTAGCAGGTAGGTAAATAGAACGGTTAAAATCGACAAAGAAAACATAAAAGAAAGTAAGCATCTTTAGGGATAAATATAATGGCCCAAAACCTTGAAATGGATCTTTAGCGCTAGTTTAATGTTGTTGGTTTTTTAGTCATTGACACTATGACCAATCATACGGTGCTTAATTCGGTCCACTCGTGGATAACAGGAGACACTCCTGGCGCACGCTCTTCATGGACACAGATGCAGAGGCCCTAGACCTACATATGTCCTCTGCACCATTCTGGAAACAAGGGTTCAATAAAAGCTAACAGTAGTAAAAACAATACATGTGCAGAATAAAAGGCAGCACTAGCCCTGGACTCCTCTCCTGTACCCCCTCAAGGTTTTATAATCACTGGTCCAGTAGGCAGTTACTGTTAAAGGGGAAACCTCAGGAAATAGGAATTTCCTTAGTTGAACAGACCAATATTGGGTAATACTGACCATGGGCAGCAGCTGCCACACATCTAATCAGCAGACAAAGTTCATTAAAATTTGGAGGTTGAAGCTTGAGGTGCAAAGGAGGCTGAGCCAACCAATGCATCAAACGGGCCGCTTAATTCAGTCACACTCAAGATTGCGTCACAGATATCCTCTTGAGAAATACCTAAAAATAAATTAAACTCTTAATGCTGAAATGAATCCGCAGTGTGCAGACAAAAAAAACAAAAAGCGAGAGAGTGAGGGGTCACAGGGACAAGTCTCCCAAAAAAATGAGTGGCGTCAAACCAATTGACACTTGTATGGCACAAAAGGGTGAGCAACACATTCACCAATTGTGCCTAACTCTAATGAGGATAGGGTTAGAAAAAAGATCTCAGACAAGGAAGACAGACTTGGGGGTGGGGTGGCTTGGATCTGGGAAGAGAATTAACTGTTTGAAGTTGGAGAGCATCCAACAGTTCTCACTGTGGTCTAGGGGTTGGTATTCATAAGGTCCAGTGGCTGCTCCCAATCTTACCCAAGTACGAGCGCATAGAAATAGGGCTCAGGCATCGATGCAATGCCTCCAGTCGACAACACCCATCGGGCCTGGTGTCAGATTCGGGATAAGAATGGGGGTGGTGCCGCCGTAAGCAGTGGGACTGAAGTCGGGGAAAAATGAGATGGCTTGACAGGCCTTTATCCGGATCGGTCCATGGATCAAAGGGGCCCGAGGTGTTGGGGCGAAACCCACAGGTAGAAAATCAGTAGGGGGCCTGAGGGTGCGCTAGCAGGGATGTGCCGGCCACATATGAGGTTAATGCCTCACAAAACTCATGGAGCTGGGTGAGGGTTGCGTCAGGAAACTCAGAGTTGCAGCGACAGCCCAAGCGCAGGCTCAACCATGAAGCAGGGCCTTGCATACTGACAGAACCTTGTCTCATCGGATGACTTTGGCAGACCGGGTGAAGTCACAGACCTTTTCTTCTTTTGTTGGACGTGCCCGAATGTCCGGGTGATTTAAACGATGATCGATGGCTCTCAACCAATCCCGGGACCTTCCTCTCGAGCAGATCAGACTGTTGAGGCGTTGCACATCTCCATAATAGTATAAAAATCTGTCACTATTGATAATTCTATAGCATCCATACCATTATACAGCATTTCAGAGAACAGCCTATAGAAAAAACAGAATGCCTGGGACTACATAATCGCAATTTCTCAAAGTGCTTGTAAGTAATCGGTATAGGAATGATTGTGTTACTTACCCAGTAAGCATCTGTTCTTGGCACTTAGAGCTGTAGATTCACATGCTTTGCATACTCCTGTCATCTAGTGTTGGGCCCAGATGTTTGCAAGTTGTTTTTCTTCAAAGAAGTCTTTTCCAGTCACGGGGTAAGGTGATTCCTCCTTTTGGTGATAGTGCGCATGGGCATTGACTCCATTGTTAGATTTTTTTTCCCACAGGAGGGTGAGAATAGAGTAAGAGAGTGTAGTACAGAGCTGTCCATGCGCTTGTAATGTAAAATGAGAAATGCAATAACTAGAGGTGGGAGGGCGCATGTGAATCTACAGCTCTACATACCAAGAACAGATGCTTACTGGGTAAGCAACATAATCCGTTTGAGGCATGTGTGCTGTAGATACACATGCTTTGCATAGACTATATAGCAGTATTCTCCCAAAGCGGTGGCTACCCGGTAGGTGTTGCAGTTGTTTGAAAAAGTGTCTTTAGCACTGCTTGCCCTACATTGGCTTGTTGACGTGCTAACACATCCACACAACAGTGTTTGGTAAATGTGTGTGGTGTGGACCATGTAGCTGCCTTACAGATGTCAGCTATAGGGATGTTACCTAAAAAAGCCATAGGTGCTCCTATTTTATGAGTGGAATCTGATCTAGGAGGAATAGATAAAGTTATTTTAGCTTTAGCATAGCAAGTTTGAGTGCATTTAACAATCCATCTTGAAATACCAGATATAGAGATAGCATTGCCTTTGAGAGATGTAGCAAAAGCAAAAAACAGTGGTTTTGTCTTACGAAAAGCTTTTGCCCTATCAATATAGTACAATACTGCTCTTCTGACATCAAGTTTGTGAAGAGCTCTTTCTGCTACTGAATCAGATTGAGGGAAGAATACAGGTAACTCAACTGATTAATATGAAGAGCAGAAACCACTTCTGGAAGGAATTTTGGGTTGGTGTGAAGAACTACCCTATCCTTATGAAGCAGAAAGAATTGTTCTTCTGAGGTTAATGCTTGTAGCTCACCAACTCTCCTTAATGAAGTAATAGCAATGAGGAAAGAAACCTTCTAAGAAAGTAATTGTAATGGACAATTGTGTTATGGCTCAAAAGGTGCACCCATGAGTCTTGTAAGCACAATGGTCAGATTCCAAACTGGTGCAGGAGGTACTATGGGTGGTATTACTCTTTTAAGGCCCTCCATAAAAGGCTTTAATTACTGGAACCTGGAACAAAGATACATTTCTGTTTTGCAAATAAGCGGCGACTGCCGCAAGGTGGAATAGAATGGATGTGTAAGCTAGAACTGCTTGCTGTAGATTCAAATGGTAAGGAATATGCTACTTACCTGTATGCATCTGTTCTTGGCATGTAGAGCTGCAGATCTACACACTATGCATAGATCGCCATATGGTGTTGGGCCCGGATGTTTGCACTCGTTTTTGTCCTGGAAAGTCTTTGGAAGTCACGATGTAGGTGACTCCTCCTTTGGATCATAGTGTGCATGGGCATCGGCTCCATCCTCAGATTGCTTTTCGCCAGCAGGGAAACGATGGAGCTTTGTGAGAAAACAGGAAAGATGCCCATGTATGCTGTATCTAAATAAGATAATACTGGAACAGATAAAGGTAGCCGGGGAGGCGGGTGTAGATCTGCAGCTCTACATGCCAAGAACAGATGCATACTGGTAAATAGCATATTCTGCTCGAGGCATATGAGCTGCAGATTACACACTATGCATAGATTGTATAGCAGTATCCCCTCCTAGCGGCGACCACCAGTATCTGTTGCAGTAGTTTGAAATAGTGTTTTGAGTACAGCCTGGCCCACACTAGCTTGTTGTTTAGTTTGCACATCTACACAAAAGTGTTTTGTGAATGTGTGCAGTGTAGACCATGTAGCTGCTCTGCAGATATCATCAAAGGGAATGTTCCTAAAAATGCCATTGAAGCCCCTATCTTTCATGTAGAGTGGGCTTTAGGAGTAACAGATAATGTACGTTTTGCTTTGTGGTCGCAAATTTGTATGCATTTGACAATCCACCTAGCTAGCCCAGATTTTGATATGGGGTTGCCCTTGTGTGGTGGTGAGAAAGACACGAAAAGTTGTTTGGTCTTACGAAAGGGTTGTGTTCTCTCCATGTAGTAAAGCAAGTCTCTTTTGACATCTAAGGTATGAAGAGCTCTTTCTGCGACTGTTTGTGGCTGTGAGAAGAATTTGGGCAGCTCCACAGATTGATTGAGATGGAAGGGAGAAATGACTTTAGGAAGGAATTTAGGATTAATTCGGAGAACAACCTTATGATGCATCTGCAGAAAGGGTTCCTGAATGGTTAGTGCTTGTAGTTCGCTAACTCTTCGTAAAGAAGTAATGGCTACTAGGAAAGTCACATGTTGGGCTAGGAGAAACATGTTCTGAGGTATAGCCCACCTCCATATGTTCTGTGCAAACAGAGAGCTGCAGAGTGTGTCCTGCCTTGTTTTTGTATGTAGTACATGGCTGTCATGTTGTCTGTGCGGACTAGGACAGTCTTGCCTGATGTTTGTTGTTGAAATGCTTTTAAGGCTAGGAATATGGCTAGTAACTCCAGGTGGTTGATTAGTAACTTTTGTTGAGGTGTCCATCTGCCCTGCATGGTGTGATGTAGTAGGTGAGCTCCCCAGCCAGAGAGCGATGCGTCCGTTGTCATAAATATTTGAGGAACCGGCTCTAGGAACGGTCGTCCTCTGGAAAGGTTCTTGGTGTTCCACCACTGCAGAGAGCGACGAGTACGACCGTCTACCAACATCAGATCTGTTAACTGACCTTGAACCTGGTTCCATTGGCGTGCTAAGCAATCTTGGAGAGGACGCATCTGGAGTCTTGCATGTGGCACTATGAATATGCAAGAGGCCATCATCCTTATGAGTTGCATGAACACTCTGGCTGGAAGAGAGTTTTGTGGTTGGAATTTGGTAAGAAGAGCCTGTATGCTTGCTATCCTGGCGGACTGGGGTAGGCTAACGCTTTTGAGGTGTCTATGGTGGCACCGAGGTATTGTTGTACGTGGGATGGATGCGTAGTTTACTGTGAAGCCCAGGTCGTGAAGTAGTTGGATAGTGGCATGAGTGTGTTGTACACACTGGTTGTATGAGCTGGCTTTTATGAGCCAGTCGTCCAGATATGGGAAGACGTGAATGGGCTGTCTTCTTAGGTGTGCTGCGACCACTGTTAGGCACTTGGTAAACACTTGTGGTGCTGTTGTGACTCCAAATGGGAGTACTTTGAATTGATAGTGCTGACCGTCCACTACGAATCTGAGATACTTCTTGTGAGCGGCGTGAATGGGAATGTGGAAATAGGCGTCCTTGAGGTCTAGGGTAGCAAGGAAGTCGCCCTGTGAAAGCAGAGGAAGGACCTGTTGGAGTGTGACCATATGGAAATGGTCTGAGTGTATGTATATGTTTAGGGGTCGGAGGTCTAGAATAAGCCTTAGAGAGCCGTCCTTCGTTGGTATGAGAAAATACGGGGAGTAAACTCCCTTGTTTTGTTGGTGCAGGGGAACTGGTTCTATTGCACTTTTTGGTAAGTGGGAGATTACCTCCTGCTTTAGTAGTAACAAATGTTCTTGTGACATTGGACGCTGTTTCGGTGGTATGTCTGGGGGTAGATGTTAGTTCGAGGCAGTAACCTGAATTATCTGTTGCACCCACCTGCCTGAGGTGATGTTGGTCCAGACAGGAAGGAATTGTAGGAGTCTTCCCCCGACGGGAGTGGAATGGTCTGGGGGAAGTGGAGAGAAGTCATTGGGTGAGGGTGGCGGCAGAGCGGGAGTTGTTGGGTCTTGCCTCTGCCTTTGTTGTTGTTGTTCCCCCTGTAACCACCTCTTTGGTAACCTCTAGTAAAGGTGGATTGGGTGGGAGCCTTGTAAGAAGTGGAGGGGCTATCCGAAGAGTAGCCTCTGGGGGTGCTCCTGAAAGATGTGCGACGAAAAGAACATGTGGGAGCTTGCGACTGCAAGGCTCCCATAGATTTAGCTATGTCGGTATCCTTCTTCATTATTTCAAGGGATACGTCAACATTAGGGCCAAATAGGTGTTGCTCATCAAATGGTAGATTGAGAATGGAACTCTGGACTTCAGGTTTGAAACCTGAAATGCGTAGCCAGGCATGCCTAAGCAGAAGGACACTGGTCTTTATTGCCCTATAGGCGGTATCTGCTACATCTAAGGTACAACGGATTTAGGTGTTGGTAATGGTTTTACCTTCTTGTATGAGTTCATTGGTTCTATTTTTGTACCTGTCTGGAAGGTGCTGCATTATGGACTCAAGCTCATCATAATGTGCCCTGTCATACCTAGCTAACAGCGCTTGAGTATTGGCCATGTTTGCCGCCTGTGACGCCGTTCGTTTGCCAGAGGCGTCCAGGAGTTTAGGCTCCTTATCTGATGGTGGTACGTCACCTGATGATTGGGAATTGGCTCTTTTTCGCGCATTGGAGACTACAAGGTAGTCTAGTGGTGCGGGGCCTTTAATGTAGGCTGGATCAGTAGGGGCGGCCTTCTACTTTTTCTTGCTTCTAGGGTTGATGACTCGAGCCCTGACCGGGTCTTTAAAGACCTCTGGTGCATGCTTAATGACCCCTTTAAGCATGGGTAAAATTGAGGTGGACTTGTGTGGTGTCAAAAGTGTCCATGAGAAAATCTTCCTTCACGGGGTCTGTGTGTAGGTCAACCCCATGGTACTGGGCAGCTCTGTGGAGGAGCTGGTTAAAGCAGATAGTGTCCTCTGGAGGGGAAGGCCGGGAGGGATAGATGTCCTCTTGTGGGGTGTAAGGGACGTCTGGGATACTATAATCATCCCAGGGGTCTGGGGAGCCAGTAGGAGTAGGGTCCCCTAGTGGTTGATCTTCCGCACCTCCCCCTGCATCATCCGAGGTGTTATCATCATTATCTACTGGAGTAGAGCATGGTTTAGGAGAGCGAGGAGGATGGTTTAGGAGAGCGAGGAGGATGGTTTAGGAGAGCGAGGAGGAGGAGGATGGTTTAGGAGAGCAAGGAGGAGGAGGAGGATAGTTTAGGAGAGCGAGGAGGAGGATGGTTTAGGAGAGCGAGGAGGAGGAGGATGGTTTAGGAGAGCGAGGAGGAGGAAGAGGATGGTTTAGGAGAGCGAGGAGGAGGAGGAAGAGGATGGTTTAGGAGAGCGAGGGGGAGGAGGAGGATAGTTTAGGAGAGCGAGGAGGAGGAGGAAGAGGATGGTTTAGGAGAGCGAGGAGGAGGAGGAGGATGGTTTAGGAGAGCGAGGAGGAGGAGGATGGTTTAGAAGAGCGAGGAGGAGAAGGAGGATGGTTTAGAAGAGCGAGGAGGAGCAGGAGGAGGATGGTTTAGAAGAGCGAGGAGGAGCAGGAGGAGGATGGTTTAGGAGAGCGAGGAGGAGCAGGAGGAGGATGGTTTAGGAGAGCGAGGAGGAGGAGGAGGAGGAGGAGGATGGTTTAGGAGAGCGAGGAGGAGGAGGAGGAGGAGGAGGATGGTTTAGGAGAGCGAGGAGGAGGATGGTTTAGGAGAGCAAGGAGGAGGAGGAGGAGGATTTAGGAGAGCGAGGAGGAGGAGGAAGATGGTTTAGAAGAGCGAGGAGGAGCAGGAGGAGCAAGAGGAGGATGGTTTAGGAGAGCGAGGAGGAGGATGGTTTAGGAGAGCGAGGAGGAGGAGGAGGATGGTTTAGGAGAGCGAGGAGGAGGAGGATGGTTTAGGAGAGCGAGGAGGAGGAGGAGGATGGTTTAGGAGAGCGAGGAGGAGGAGGATGGTTTAGGAGAGCGAGGAGGAGGAGGAGGACGGTTTAGGAGAGGGAGGAGGAGGATTTAGGAGAGCGAGGAGGAGGATGATTTAGGAGAGCGAGGCGGAGGAGGAGGATGGTTTTGGAGGAGGGTGGTTGAGGAGGGTGGTTTAGGAGGAGGAGGATGGTTTTGGAGGAGGGTGGTTGAGGAGGGTGGTTTAGGAGGAGGAGGATGGTTGAAGAGGAGGAGGAGGATGGTTGAAGAGGAGGACGAGGATGGTTGAGGAGGAGGACGGTTGAGGAGGAGGAGGAGGATGGTTGAGGAGGAGGAGGAGGATGGTTGAGGAGGAGGAGGAGGATGGTTGAGGAGGAGGGTGGTTGAGGAGGGTGGTTTAGGAGGAGGAGGATGGTTTTGGAGGAGGGTGGTTGAGGAGGGTGGTTTAGGAGGAGGAGGATGGTTGAAGAGGAGGACGAGGATGGTTGAGGAGGAGGACGAGGATGGTTGAGGAGGAGGAGGAGGATGGTTGAGGAGGAGGAGGAGGATGGTTGAGGAGGAGGAGGAGGATGGTTGAGGAGGAGGAGGAGGATGGTTGAGGAGGAGGAGGAGGATGGAGGAGGAGGATGGTTGAGGAGGAGGAGGATGGTTGAGGAGGAGGAGGATGGTTGAGGAGGAGGAGGAGGATGGTTGAGGAGGAGGAGGAGGATGGTTGAGGAGGAGGAGGGGGATGGTTGAGGAGGAGGAGGGGGATGGTTGAGGAGGAGGAGGGGGATGGTTGAGGAGGAGGAGGGGGATGGTTGAGGAGGAGGAGTAGGATGGTTGAGGAGGAGGAGTAGGATGGTTGAGGAGGAGGAGGATGGTTGAGGAGGAGGAGGGGGATGGTTGAGGAGGAGGAGTAGGATGGTTGAGGAGGAGGAGTAGGATGGTTGAGGAGGAGGAGGATGGTTGAGGAGGAGGAGGATGGTTGAGGAGGAGGATGGTTGAGGAGGAGGATGGTTGAGGAGGAGGATGGTTGAGGAGGAGGATGGTTGAGGAGGAGGATGGTTGAGGAGGAGGATGGTGGAGGAGGAGGAGGAAGAGGAAGAGGAGGATGGTTTAGGAGGAGGAAGAGGAGGATGGTTTAGGAGGAGGAAGAGGAGGATGGTTTAGGAGGAGGAAGAGGAGGATGGTTTAGGAGGAGGATGGTTTAGGAGGAGGATGGTTTAGGAGGAGGATGGTTTAGGAGGAGGATGGTTTAGGAGGAGGATGGTTTAGGAGGAGGATGGTTTAGGAGGAGGATGGTTTAGGAGGAGGATGGTTTAGGAGGAGGATGGTTTAGGAGGAGGATGGTTTAGGAGGAGGATGGTTTAGGAGGAGGATGGTTTAGGAGGAGGATGGTTTAGGAGGAGGATGGTTTAGGAGGAGGATGGTTTAGAAGGAGGATGGTTTAGAAGGAGGATGGTTTAGAAGGAGGATGGTTTAGAAGGAGGATGGTTTAGAAGGAGGATGGTTTAGAAGGAGGATGGTTTAGAAGGAGGATGGTTTAGAAGGAGGATGGTTTAGGAGGAAGAGGAGGAGGAGGAGGAGGAGGAGGAGGAGGAGGAGGGATCCTTAATGGAGAGGTAGCAAAGTCTCTCTTATTAGGTGGTGGAGCCGGTGCAGGCGTATCTAGTGGTCGCTTCTTGAAGCTAAGCATCAAGTGACCAGTCTTAGGATCCTTTACAAGAGTTTTTTGGGTAGGATCTGGGCGAAACAGTTCTTCTGTGGGAGGCAGATCCTTTGGTACCGATGGTGTTGGTACTGTAGGCTTCTTCGGAGCCGACTCGGTAGCGGTTCTGGGTTTGGAACCGTGCAGTTTTGCAGTATCTTTGGACGATGGGACCTGTTTCCTTGGTTCCGAGGTCTTTTTCGGCTTCAAAGCATGGGAGTCTGGGCCCTTCGGTTGCAGTTTTATGGTCGGCTCCGAGTGTGTTGTCGAGGAGCTGGTGCCAGTCTTCGACGCAGAGTGCTTGGATGTCGAAGCAGCGGTCGGCGTGGATGAGGAAGAGGACGACTTCTTTTTCAGTGCCTGTGGATGTTTTTCGGCACCGAGGGTAGGCTGACTCGAGCACGAGTCAGCTGAAGGTTTAGTAGGCTTCATTACCGGGCCCAGAGGCGGGGCACGGGAAGCAGTCTCTCGGTGTTCACCTGGGCGTGAAGGTGTGACTGAAGCCTTTTTAGATGGTGTTGGGGGGGGGGGGTCCGGGTCGACGTCTGTACTCACGACCCTCTATGCTGGAGTGATGTCCTCGACGTCTGAGTCATCGGCTTCGGAGGCGCTGACTAGGCCTTCTTCGACCCGCCCCTGCTCTAGCACATCGACGCCCTCTTGGAAGATGTCGTCGGGGATTGAAGCCGACGAGCGATCCATGGTTATCCTTGCTCGTCGGTCCCGAATTGTCTTCTTGGAGCGGAAACAGGCGCAAGCTGGACAGTCTCTGGCCTCGTGCTCCGGTGAGAGGCAGAGGTTGCACACCTCATGCAGGTCGATGTGGGGAAACTTCGACCCACATCGAGGACACTTCTTGAATGGCGTCCTTTCCATGAGCCAGAAGATAAGGCCCAGGTAGGCCCGAAGGCCTTAGTCGACGTCCGGAATCGAAGACTTGGAAGTTGTTGAGAGTCGAGTGGATTGGGAGAACCCGATCAAGACAATACCGTCGAAAAGGGAAGGATTGCGCGTCGAAAGAGTAAACCGGTAACGGTTGCAAACTGGAGAGCGAGAAACACATTCGAGCCCGATGGCGATAAGAAACAATCTGAGGATGGAGCCGATGCCCATGCGCACTATGATCCAAAGGAGGAGTCACCTACCTCATGACTTCCAAAGACTTTCCAGGACAAAAACACGTGCAAACATCCGGGCCCAACACCAGATGGCTATCTATGCATAGTGTGTAATCTGCAGCTCTACATGCCAAGAACAGATGCATAATATTTGGGATAGAGGCATCTAATGGATCTATATCGTCGTTATTACAACATACAACAGATCTTTTCCATTTTGCTGCTCGTGGGAGTCCCAGGTGCTCAGAGTCACAAGGTAGCCAGGTCCTCCAGGGTTTGTGAGGTTGCTGGCCACAAGGGGTTCCAGGATTGAGCAGGAGCAGGTTTGAGGATCAACAGGCCGGTATGGCTGGGGCCAAAGCAGTTGGTGTCTTCCTCTTCTTAGTAGCTGCACGGCAAGTCTTCCTTCTTCTTTGCTGTCTTGGAATCTGGAATCTAAGGAAGGAAGGTTCAGGGTGCCCCTAAATACTAAAATTAGGGGCGTTACAGGTAGGTAAAGGGCAGGGACCACTGGGTCCCTGCCCTGGGGTGAGTACACCCCTTATCCTGCCACTCTCCACTGGGAGGGGGGCAGTGGCCTAATCCTGATTGGGCAGGGCTCCCCATCTTCAAGATGGCGAGAGCTCAGGACGTGCTTCACAACGCCTCCCCCACCTGAGGGGTGGGGTTGGCAGAGGCTGGCACACCCCCTGTCCTTCCTTGGGGTTTACGGCTAGTCTTCCTGCCAGAGTGGGGGTTGAGAACCGGTAGGGGCCAGTTGCTGGGTACAGCAAGTGGCATGGAGAAGCTCACAAAGGCGGCATGCCTTTGAAGCTTCCCCTTGCCCATCCTGGGGGAGGAGACCTAGCACCTCGCCCAGGATGTGCATTGTTGCAGGCCCAGGAGAGCGGATGGCTCTCTACCCAGGGGTCCAGCAACATGTCTACTGTGTGGCAGCCTAGGCAGCCCCTCAGACCAGACGTGGATTGTAGGTTAGGTTCAGGGGGCATCTCTAAGATGCCCTCTGTCGTGCATTGTATATTAAATCCTGCACTGGCATCAGTGCGGGTTTAATGTGCTGAGGAGTTTGATACCAAACTCCTCAGTCTTCAGTGAAGCCATCATGGTGCTGTGAAGTTCGTGTTGACGATCTCCCAACACCATATACTCTTAAATGGCAGCACAGCACTTACAGTGCCCAGGAATGGACCTGGGTACTGTAGGGGCACAGGGCTCATGCTCCTGTGACCATACCACTGGCATAGGGCACCCAGCTAGAGGGGTGGCTGATGTATGCCAGGGCAGTGTATGTTGTGGGCATGGCACACAGGGATGTGTGCCATGTCGACACTCTGTTTTGTCCTGTACCCAGACACTCAGCCTGCAAGGGCAGTGTGTTTGTGTTAGGGTACAGGGCCTCTAAGGGTGGCACAATAAGTGCTGCAGCCCTTAGGGTCCTTCTCTGGTCACAGTGCCCTGGGTACCTAGGGTACCATTTACCAGGGGCTGACATGTGGCCTGAGATGCCAACTGGGTTTTGGTTTCAATACAGTTTTAGGGAAGGAACACAGACCCTGGGCACCTGATTCGCAAGAGCCCAGGGCACACTCAGTCAAAGTACATCAGCAATTCAGCAAAAAGTGGGGGCATACCATGCAAGAAAGATGGCACTTTCTCACAGTTAAGCAAAAACCCAAGGCAATGATGGACGGAGTGTTGAACATTGCAAGCACTCACCCCCAGTCAACTGATCTGGGTTTAATCCATCACCGTTCTTTAGCCCACTCTGCCACCCCAGTTCAAACATGGCCATATGCAAATCAGTCTGACCCTGTGCCTCATGGGAACAGTCCAGCCCGAACTGCCAAGCCATGTCTTCCCTGGACCGGAAATAAGCTTCCTAGGACCGGTTTCTGGCATTTCAGCCGTCTTCAGCCAGGCTTGCTTGAATCCAGTGGCAAAGTGAGCAAGGGACTCACGTCTGAGCATACCCTGCCAACTTATGGCGAACAAAGCAAAAACCAAACTTTCTCACAGTTACCACTTGTGCATTTGTTGCCGCATCCTGCCGAGGAGGTCGGCAATTTAGTTGATCACTCCTGGGAGGTGCTCTGCCAGAAGATAAATTCTGTGATGGATTGCCCAATGCCAAATGGTCTGATAGAGGCATGACAGTTGCAGAGAGTGCCCCCCATTTTTGTAACTAGTACACAGCTGTCATATTGTCCGTGCGGACTAGGACAACTTTCCCTGTGAGGTGCGTCTGAAAAGCTTTCAGTGCTAGATACAGAGCTAGAAGCTCTAGAGAGTTGATGTGAAGACTTTTGGCTTGTTGTGCCATAGACCCTGAATTGTCAAATTGTGGAGATAGGCACCCCAAACTGTGAGAGATGCGTCTGTTAGCATGATCTGTGGAACAGGGTCGATGAAGGGCCGCCCTTTTGGTAAGTTTTGTGTGTTCCACCACTGCAGGGAGTGATGGGTGCGGCTGTCTACCAACACTAGATATGTTAATTGACCCCGAGACTGAGTCCACGGACATGCTAAGCATTCTTGTAGGGGATACATGTGCAATCTTGCATGAGTCACTTTTGCAATGCATGATGCCTTCATTCATAACAGTAGCATGAAAGTCCTAACTGCTAAGTATTGGTTGGTCTGAAACTGTAGTAACAGAGTTTGAATATCTCGAATTCTGGCTAGATTGGGAGAGGCTAGAGCTGTGCGAGTGTTTAGAGTCGCTCCCAGATAGAACTGCTTCTGCAAAGGCTGAAGATGAGACTTTTGCGTATTGACCGTAAAACCCAATTGGTGGAGTAGGTCTAATGTAGTCTGAGTGTGTTGTAAACACTTTGTGTGTGCTGGCATTGACGAGCCAATCGTCTAGATATGGGAAGACATGAATCTGTTGTCTTCTGAGATAAACTGCCAATACTGCTAGACATTTTGTGAACACTCGTGGAGCAGTAGTTACTCCGAATATCAGCACCTTGAACTGATAGTGTTTTCCAGCTATCACAAATCTGAGATATTTGCAATGTGCTGGGCGAACCGGAATGTGAAAGTATGCGTCTTAAGTCTAGTGGGGACATAAAATTGCCTTGCTGTAGAAGTGGAAGCACTTGTTGAAGCGTATCATATGAAAATGTTCTGACAGTATGTAGAGGTTTATCATTATGTCCAAAATTGGTCTTAAGGATCCGCCTTTTTGGGGATTAGAAAGTACAGAGTAAACCCCTGAACCTTAGTACTGTAATGGAACTGGTTATATGGCTCCCTTTGTTGAAAGAGCTTGTACCTGTTGTTTGAGAAGCTGAAGGTGCTCTGACGAGAATTTGAAAGTGCCAAGAGAAAAATCGGGAGGATTGCTACAAGGGCAACGCAATAACTATGTTTGATATTGTCTAGTACCCATTTGTCATGTTATCGATTGCTAAATGGGGAAACATTGTTGAAGTCTTCCGCCAACGGGTGTTAAATGATATGGGAAGGGTGTGAAATGATATGGGAAGGGGGGGTGGGTGTAGGCAAGTCACTGCTTTTTGGGGGAAGGGGAGTTACGGGTTGGCGTGTGCAGGAAGATGGCTGTGTATATATTATACCAAAGTGAGGTATAGTGTGCACAGAGTCCAGTGGATCCCCAAAGGTAGGTAGAGGTAAAGTTAGATAGCACCTCACTCTCAATTTGTGGCAGTGTGGTCGAGCAGTAAGGTAGTTTCAGAGGACAGTGTTAAGCATTTGTTGTACCCACTAAATCAGCAAATGATTTCACACACGCAAAGACTGAACTTCAGACCAATTGTTTTTGTATAAAAATATTATTTTAGTTATTTTATTTCCTAGAACCAAACAAGCCTGGCACAGTTAAGTGATAAATACTTTGCAGTAAATATACACTTGTAATTCAGTTTGGATTGGTGATTGTATATGCAGTTTATTTTGACAGACAGTATTGTTTCAGAGAAATGCAATGATTTGTAAATACATAACAGACTTGAATGGGCTTTTCAGTAAAATATCAGGTAAGCACTTTAGATTACTTTTCTTACTCAGAGTAGTATAGCTGGATATTACTCTGGGACATTTCCTGCAAAAAGGTAAGTAAAATCGTTTTTGTTAAATAGCACAATTTTAAAGAATTTTTGTAGGTTTCAAACTCCACACTTTGAAACTTTTCCAAGAAAAACTGTTAATGTTATCCTATGGAGGAACAGTGTTATCGGTTTAAAGGCAAGTATTTGGCAGTGGTGAGTTGATGTTCTGGGGGTTGACTCCCCCAGGGTCAGTGATGCAGTCTTTTTACACCCTCAGTGGCACAAGGGCGGCCGAGTGCAGAGTGTTGAGGCCCACTGTTATCAAATGGGGGATAGGGGGCCTCCGGTTGGTGGCTGCTGACTAGCAGGTCACTTGGTTGTGGGAGCCAAGCTCCTGGTGTTGGGCTCAGGGCAAAGGGGGATCCGGTTAAGTACACAAAGTGCACCCGCAACGGCGGCTGGGTGCAGGGTGCTGTTTTAGCGGCGGGTGCCCTGTTTTCAATGGGGATTTTCGGTTTTGGTTTTTAACTGCATGCTCGGTCCAGGAAGACTTCCGGGAGGAACCAACAGCTGGGCAGGTAAGTTGGAGGGCTCGGGATGTAGGTGCACCTCGGATTTTTTTCTCAAGGGCGCAGGGTGACTGGATGCAGGGGTGTATTTTGAGGTCGGATTTCACCTTACCGGGCCACTCGTAGTTGGGGGAATGGGTGTCTCCGTGCTGAGGTGGCGACGGTGGATTTGGACTCTGGAGGACCTCGGTGGGACCAGTGGGCCACTCGAAATCGGGTCGTGGGCAACGGGTGCAGTGGTAGTACCAGGGGTCAGGTTTCTTTGTCCTCAGCAGGCTCTGAGTCGGTCTTTGCAGTTTCTTTTGAAAAGGGCTGCTGTTCACAGGAGATCCGGTCTTTGTAGAAGGCAGTTAGTCCTCCCAGGGTTGCTGGCTGCAGGACGGCGATTTTCGGCACAGGATCTCCGGAAACTACAGATGGGCCGGTAGGGTTGGGGCCAAGTCAGTTGTTCTCTGCAGTCTCCTATGCTGGGTGTCTTCTTTCGTCCTTTTTCTCCTTAGGTTGCAGAAATCTGCTTTCTTGGTTTAGGGCTGCCCCCTAAATACTGTATTTAGGGGGCGTTTTAGGAGTCTCAAGGTCAGTAGCCAATGGGCTACTGACCTTAGGGTGACTACACCCTGGGGGAATGAGCACAATTCCTAATCCTGATTGGGGAGTGCCTGCCATCTGCAAGATGGCGGGCACAGCAGGCACTGAAGAGAGGGCTTCACCTAGCCTCCCCCACCTGAGGGGTGGAGTTGGCAGAAGTAGGCAC
This sequence comes from Triturus cristatus, assembly GCF_964204655.1. Taxonomy (NCBI): domain Eukaryota; kingdom Metazoa; phylum Chordata; class Amphibia; order Caudata; family Salamandridae; genus Triturus; species Triturus cristatus. Next base: position 404,728,989 of record NC_140587.1, on the reverse strand, counting down.
ACTTTCTGGGCTGGCTAGTTTTTACCACCTGTCTTCCTGCCGAAAAGGAGGGGAGACAGGAAGGGGGCCTGCTTCTGATAGCAGGAGAGGCTGGGTGTCACATTACAAAGGCTGCCAGGCCTTTGAAGCTCCTCTGCCAGAGATGGCTCTTCCTGGCCTGGGGGAGGTGTGAACACCTCCGCGCAGGAAAGGCTTTGTATCTGGGCTCAGGGAGCGAAGGCTCCCACGCTATGGGTCCAGAAACATGTCTTGTGGTGGCATACTGGTGTGTACTAGTCAGGAAACCCACCAGAGGCTGGTCGTTTTTCAGGGGGCATCAGTAAGATGCCCTCATGCACCTGTACCCTCACCACTGGCATAGGGCACCAGCTAGAGGGGTGACTGATCTATGACAGGGCAGTGGGTTGTAGGCATGGCACACAGGGATATGTGCCATGTCGACTCTTCACTTTGTTCTGCACCAAAACACGCAGCCTGCAAAAAAAGAGTGTGTGTGTGTGTGTGTGTGTGTGTGTGTGTGTGTGTGTGTGTGTGTGTGTGTGTGTGTGTGTGTGTGTGTGTGTGTGTGTGTGTGTGTGTGTGTGTGTGTGTGTGTGTGTGTGTGTGTGTGTGTGTGTGTGTGTGTGTGTGTGTGTGTGTGTGTGTGTGTGTGTGTGTGTGTGTGTGTGTGTGTGTGTGTGTGTGTGTGTGTGTGTGTGTGTGTGTGTGTGTGTGTGTGTGTGTGTGTGTGTGTGTGTGTGTGTGTGTGTGTGTGTGTGTGTGTGTAAAGGTAAAGGGCCTCTAAGGGTGGCACAAGAAGTGTTAAAGTCCTTAGAGGCCTTCCCTGGACACAGTGTCCTGGGTCCCTGTGGTACCATCTACCAGGGGTAGACATGTGGCCAGTGATGCCAATTGGGTTAGTTTTGGGGAAAGAACACAGGCCCTGGGAACCTGATTGTCAGGGACCCGGGGCACATCAAGTCAAAGTGCATCATTAGCTTACAAAAAGTGTGTGTGTGTGGGGGGGGGGGGGGGGGTTACTGCAACAGAAAAACTTTTTCCTACATGCCAGACTTGGATTTATTACAAAATACACTCAGAGGCCATTTTAGAGATGGCCTTGAAAAACGACCAGCTTCTAGTGTATTGGCTGACTGGTCGCTGCCCGCCAGCACCAGACAGGTTTCTGACCTCATGGGCTGAGAGCCTTTGCGCTCTCGGAGATCAGAAACAAAGCCTGCTCTGGGTAGAGGCGCGTCTCACCTCCCCCTGCAAAAACAACAGTTGATGGACAGAATGCAGAATAATGTCATACATTCACCCCAGTACAAAGATCTGGGGCTAAATCCATCGTTTTTTTGCTCACCATGCCATTCCAGTTTGAACCCAGCCATATGGAAATCAGTCTAGACCCTGTGCCTCATGGGAACAGTCCAGCCCGAACTGCCAAGCCAGGTCCTCCATGGACTGGAACCAAGCATCCTAGGACCGGTTTCGGGGTTTCAGCCAGGATAGCTTGATTCCAGTGGCATGGAGATCACGGGACTCACGTCTGAGCATACCTGTCCCACTCGGGGTAACAAATGCAAAAACAGTTGATGGACAGAATGCAGAACAATGTCATACATTCACCCCAGTACAGAGATCTGGGCCCCGAAACCGGTCCTAGGATGCTTGTTTCCGGTCCTGGGAGGACCTGGCTTGGCAGTTCGGGCTGGACTGTTCCCATGAGGCACAGGGTCAAGACTGATTAGCATATGGCCAGGTCTAAACTGAGGTGGCATGGTGAGCAAAAGAATGATGGATTTAACCCAGATCTCTTGACTGGGGGAGAATGTTTTGATTTGTACTGCATTCCGTCCATCAATTGTGTCTCTTTTGCTTTCTCACCTCCCCCTAGCAGGAAGAGCAGCACTTGGCTGTGAGCCTCAAAGGCTCTCACCTTGTGTTATGCTGATTTGGGTAGCTCCAACTAGTGGAGCTGCCTGCACCCCCCGCCCCCCGTCCCAGCCCCATTATTTGGCGGCAGGACAGCTGGGAAACTTAGTAAGCAGAATATGAGTGTCCAACTTGGCTTGGCAAACCCCTGGGGTGGCCAGAAGCTGAGGTGTACCCCCTCTCTTCAGAACTCTATATCTTGGTTTGAAGAATTAGGCCCAATAGGAACAGGGGTGTATCACTCTCCCTAAAGGGGGCATCCAAAGGGTGTAGTCACCCTAGGGGACAGTAGCCTTTAGCTACTGCCCCTGACCTCAGTAACATCCTTAAAATGTGTATTTAAGGGCTCCCCTGAACCATGTTCCTTAGATTCGATGACCTAGGAAGGAGAACCAAAGAGCCGTGCAGCAGTGTTGTTGAAGACAACGGACTTGCCCTGCCAGCCTGTCTACTCCTCCAGCGACCTTGCTCAAAGAAATCTGCGTGTGCCATGGCCAGCAGCTCTCCAGCAACTGCAGAGACCTCAGCTGCCTTCAATAAAGACTCTCCAGTGGACACGATTTGTCCCTGCAAAAAAACCTCCAACAAGGATTCCAGTGCCTCCTAAAGCCGCGAGTCCTCACCACTCTGCACCAGTCGACCTCGGCTCGAGTCCAGGAGGCCAAACGATCCAGTGACGTCTCCGAGGATCCTGAACTGGGATCCAGTGTTGAACAACCTCTCCTGAACGTCCCCACAATGCCTGCAGCCTAATCTTGAAGGGTCCCCTCCGACTGGATCTAGTAAGAGAAACCCGACACCTAAAGACACCCCTGCTCCCGCAGTCCACAGGCTTTTGGATGCCCAACAGACAGAGTCCTGGCATCCCCCCAACTAGCCAAATCACCTCTCCAGTCGTTGGATTCCTTCAGCCAGTCTTATGGACCGAGGCTGTAGCCATTGTCTCCCACCGACGATCTCCATAGATTCAAAAAGGTCACCCGATGCCTCCTTTGAATGCGGCCACCCGTGCCGCTGTTGGTGCATCTTTGGTGATACTGAATGGCCCCTTCAGTGCAGACTTCAACCCCCAGGACCTGTATCCCTGAACCGCGGGTACTTACCTGCAACCAGTGCCTCTTCGAGGGGCCCCCAAGCTCCCGCAGGCTAACCTTGAACTCAGTAACATCTGCACCCGGCCACCCCAGTGCCGCTGGTGGTGCAGAACCCTACTTTGGTCAGACCCTTGCCCAGAGTTAGTCAAACCACCCGACGGCTGAACTTGCAAGTCGATTGCTTACCTGAAAACTACTTGCCTGTCTTTCCTCCCATAGGAATGCATCACACAAAGTGTTGATTCTGAGAATTTTACAAAGTATCTCTGACACGGAAAGTATTTCATGCACCTGTAAATTATTTGTAATGCTTATACAAATACTTGCCAACTGTATATTGAAAGTAGTGCATTTCAGAAAACTCTACTTACCTGTAACTGAGTTCCACTTGTTTTCTAAAATAAAAGCAACTAAAGTCATATTTGTGTAAACATTGGCCTGGAGTTAGTCATTGATTGTGTGTGTTCCAGCCTTGTATGAGAGTGTACAACAGGTGCATTCACACTACCTTCTGATAAGCCTAACTGCTAAGCCCACCTACCACTAAATTGAATGTAAGGTATTATCTACTTTATAGTCTGCTATACCTTTGGGGAATTACTGAACTCGGTGCACACTAGATCTCGTTTTGATATAGTATATACAGAGCCAGCTTCCTACAATTTGCTCGCTAGAAATGTCAATTTGCAAAAATGATCAGCACAGAATGAGATTTAATAGCATTCGGGACTCATTAAGAGATTGGGAGTCAGATGTACTGGCTGTCCATGACACGTAAATCCTATAGTGTATTATTCTATGGATTATTCTTTTATGATGGGTGTATTTATCGGTATTTATACAGATGCATGCAGCACTTTCCTGTATTTCTCTTTGTTATGCATATTTAATCTTGTAAGTTTTGTGATGCCCTACCAAAAACGTATAAATGAAAAAAGAAAAGGAATTCAACACACAGGGACTTCCCACAAAGACAATTGGGTTTGTTATTGTTGTGAGACTATTATTATTAGTCTCGTGGAGAGCACTGTGAAAGGATAGATGGCCATATGCTGTATCCCGATACCCCAGAGACTCTCCTGGAGGGACTGTAATGTCAAAGGGCATAGATGATACACACTATGGTATCTATGAGGTAGTAATCAGCCAGATGTGCAAGAATATCGATAGGGATGAGCAGACCCTTTAATGTGGGAAGCACTCTTGGACCCTATGCATTGGTCACTGGTAGCTTGGGTTAGGGTAATGCTCAACACTGCATATATGGGTGGCTGGTTGCAGGTAGAGACTCCCCATTACTTGTATTAATACAGCCTATGGTTGCTATTATCCTAGTGAAGTGCTGATATTATGTCATTTGTCATGTATCACTACAAAATGGCAATAAAAATATGTTTGGAAAAAAAAGAAAAGAATTCAGCATCTAAGTAGTCATACCAAAATAAAAACATTACTTACTTGCAGTCATGACCCTTGTGACAAACCCGGGCACACTCTGTACAGCAACACAATGATTCTAGTAAACCACATGTCCGGCACTCAAATATATCCTGTAGAGGCAATCAGTTCAAATATGTTAGCCAGTTTCCAATTGTTAAATATTAAAACATGATCAATGAATTTAAAAAATATCAGCGTGCTTAGAAGACCAGAATTGGTTGATTTTAAAGGTCAATTAGCACAAGGGTTGAGGGTCAATCCACATTATCACTGGAATCTTGTCCACTCAACACAGTAATGCAGTGCCTGTTGCACATACCCTCAACCCGAGTGGCTCTGCCATTAGTAACTCCTAACTGCAATGGGTACGTTTTGAAATCTATGCACATCTATTCCTCCAGACCATCTTAATGGGCATCTAGGATGAACTAGTATACAAGACAGCCACTGTCCCCTCCATAGCGTAGTGGCTGCAGAACTTCTGGACTCCAGTCATGAACCTATGCCCCCCCCCATCCTAGGGTGACCTTGCACACCAATGGAAAAGGTCCTTAGAAGGATTATTTGCATGGTGAGGGCTTTATTCTTTGAGAGGTAGACTTTTTGGCATCTTTAAGGTTCATGGCAGGGGTACAGGGCGAATTCTTGAGCATATTCCTTTAGCTACTGTTATGCGCAATACATACATATATCAACCAAAGGTACTATAGCCATGCTCTTCATTTATGAAGAAAATAACACTGAATACTTTAGAAAAGACCTAAGGTTGCACAAACTGTCCCTTATAATATATCAAAGCCATAGCACATGCAAGGTAAAAAACACTTTTAGTGTTGAAACTCTGACACAGACAGTGCTAAGCACTTCTGATTTACTTTTCTGAGCTGTGTAGCAAAAGTTGTAAAAAGTCATTTTTGTTTTGTAAACAACTGTACGGATATTCAAATTAAAAGTTAAAATGTCAATCAGTTTCTGAGTTTATCCCACACCATATCCTGGAGTAAGCCTTGATTGCGAAACCAGAGTATTAGTTTATTGAGCATCAGATCAACGGTAATTTGGCAATTGTAAATGTACTTTGATTTGATTACATTAGTGTTACTGATAATGCAATGCTTTTCAGATACAGTACATTTACTTTGAATGGGATGATCAGTAAGATAACAGATAGGTTACTTTTGAGATTACTTTTCTTACACAGAGTAGTATACCTGGATACTACTGTGGGACATTTCCTGAAAACAGGTAAGTAAAATCGTTTTTGTTAAACAGTACAATTTTAAAGAATATCGGCTTTTAGGTAAGTATTTGGTAGTGGGAGTTGAGGTTCTGGGGATATACTCAGGGGTCCTCCAGGGACAAGGATTCACTCTATTAGAACCATCAGCGGCACTAGGGAAGCCGGGTGCATAGTGCTGAGGCCCAATGTTATCCAATAGGGGATAGGGGGCCTCCAGTTGGTGGCTGCTGACAAGCAGGCCACTTGGTTGTGGGAGCAGCACTCATGGACTTTAGCTCAGGGCAAATGGGGAAACAAAGTGGCACCAAAGGTGCAACCTCAGCGTCACTAGGGCAGCCGGGTGCAGGGTACTGTTTCGAAGGCGGACGCCTTGTTGTTTGCAATGGGGAACCTCCGGTTTGCAAAGGCACTGCAGGCTTGGGGACTAAGGTCTTCTGGATGCGACCACCACTTCGAGAGGTAAGTTGGTAAATTAGGGGTTGGTTAGGCACTGGTTTGGCCACCCAAGGCCGTGGTGCGTCGGGTGCAGGGTTGCCGTTTGGGGTCGGATCTTCTTACCAGCTCCTGATCACGGTTGGGGGGACATTTTAAGCGTCAGCTGGAGGTTTGAGGCAGGTCAGGGGTCACCGGATCTCGGGTTAGGATCGCGAGGGGGACCTCCTCGTGGTGTTTGCCCGCTCGGGCTGGTCGACGGTGGGTGCAGAGTGAGGCGGATCCACGGTGTCCGACTGGAACCAGAAGTTGCAGATGAACAAATCTGGTGTTCAATGGAGACTCAGTCTTTGAGGTTGAAGGCAGGCAGGTCCTCCGGGGTTTTCGAGGTTGCTGGCCGCATGACAGACCGGGATTTCGCAGGAGCAGGTTCGTGGTGGAGACAGGCCGGTAGGGCTGGGGCCAAGTCAGTGGTCGTCTTCCTCTTGTTAGCATCTGTACAGCTTGTGAGAAAGTGGCTCTGTATATACTGTTCCCAAATAGGTACAGGGTGCACAGAGTCCACAGTCCCCAAAGGTTTGGCAGAGGCTAAAGTTAGATATAACCTTACTCTCTAAAGTGGTAGCTTGGTCGAGCAGTAAGGCAGTATCAGAGGACAGTGTAAAGCATTTGTTACATACACTCAGCGAGCAAATTGTCTCACACACTCAATAACTGAACTCTAGGCCAATGGTTTATATATAAAAAATATATGCTTGTTTTATTATAAAACCAACAATAGGCATTAAAATATACTTTCTCAGAATGAGATGCTTTATATAAATACTTTTGCAATATGCAACTGACTTTGTAGACAGTTACAAGTGGTTGCAATAGGCAACACAATTCTAAACACAATAATGCATTGAGTTCAATGGAAGTTTCAAATTATTTGCAACAGATTACTTTTAGGATTACTTTTGGAATTCCAGGACTGGATCCTAGATTCAGTCCTGGGTCAGTACTTGGAATCAAGTGATAAAAGTCGACTTAATTACTGTGATGATTTTTAGACAATATTTTACTATTTTAAAAGTTGACACTTGGAAAATATTTCATAGAAAACAGTCAATGATTTCCTATGGCAGAAAATTCAAGTTGCAGGTATAGTATGTTCTCGTTACTTTTGTAATCCAGTACTGGGTGCCTAGACTCAGGACTGGGACCTTTATCCAAAACAGGTAAGTAATTACGTTTTCAGATGTTATACGATTTTTAAAAATTGCAGAAATTGACACTTATAAGTAATTTCACAGAAAAAACAGTCAATGATTTCCTATGGAAGAAAATTGGGTTACTGGTAAGTACAGTTGTAAGTATTTTTCAGAGTCAGTGCTGGGCACCAAGATCCAGCACTGGGAGCTCACCTAAGAGCAGGTGAGTATTTTCGTTTTCGTTACTCGGCTGATTTTTGGTGAATATTTTAAGTTTTGAAAAGTCCACACTTAGAAGAAATTTCAGGAAAAGCTGTCAATGTTACCCTATGGAGAAAATTGAGTTATCGGTTTAAAGGTAAGTACTCGACTGGCAGAGTTAGGGTTCTGGGCATAGACTCAGGGGTCTCCCAGGGTCAGGTCGGTATAGTTGGTTCACCCTCAGCGGCACAAGGGCGGCCGGGTGCAGAGAGAGTTAGGCCCAATGCTATCCTATGAGAGGCAGGGGGGCCTTGGTTGATGGCTGTTGACTAGCAGGCCATTCGGCTGTGGCAGCTGGGCTCCTGGTCACTTACTCAGGGCAAGTGGGGAAGTAGATAGGTGTAGAGGTTGCACTGCCAGGGCCACTCGGGCAGCTGGGTGCAGGGTGCTTTTGAGCCTTCGGGCGCTCAATTGATTTCAATGGGAAATCTCCGGTTTAGAAAAAGACTGCAAGCTCGGGGACGAAGATTCTTCACCACCACTTTGAGAGGTAAGGTGGGTAGTTGGAGGATAGGTAGGTACCCCGGGATTGGGCACAGGGGGCCGCCGGGTGCAGGGGTGCCTTTTGGTGTCGGGAAATCTTACCCTCGGTTGATCGCAGTTGGGGGGGGCACCTTGTTCTGAGGCTGCAGGCTTCTTCAGGAGTGTCGAGGGAGGACCTTGGGTGCCGGACTCGGGGTCACAGTCGCCGTGGGGTCATCCGCGTGGTCTTTGTTCACTCCGGCACAGGCCAGGCTTGGCTGATGCAGAGTGCGCTGGGTTCCCGGTTCCGAGCTGCTGCCAGGGATTAGAAGTAGATTTTCAGTACAGCCTCTACTCATGGGAGTCCCAGGGGTTTAGAGTCAAAAGGTAGCCAGGTCCTCCGGGGTTTGATGAGGTTTCAGGCCACAAGAGATGCCGGGTTGGAGCAGGAGCAGGTTCGAGGGTCGCCAGGCCGGTAGGGCTGTGGCCAAAGCAGTTGGTGTCTTCCTCTTCTTAGCAGCTGCAGGGCAGGTCTTCTTTCTTCAGATTTTGGAATCTGGGGAAGGAAGGTTCAGGATGCCCCGAAATACTAGAATTAGGGGCGTTACAGGTAGGTGAAGGGCAGGGACCAATGGGTCCCTGTCCTGTCCTGGGGTGGGTACACCCCCTATCCTGCCGTTCTCCTGTGGGAGGGGGGCAGTAGCCTAGTCCTGATAGGGTAGGGCTTCCCATCTTCAAGATGGCGAGAGCCCGGGATGTGCTTCACCTCGCCTCCCCCACCTGAGGGGTGGGGTTGGCAGGCTGGCACATCCCCTGTCCTTATTTGGGTTTCCGGCCAAGCTTCCCGCCAGAGTGGGTGGTTGCAGTGGCCTGGGGAAGCTCACAAAGGCGGCATGCCTTTGAAGCTTCCCCATGCCCATCCAGGGGGAGGAGATTTAGCACCTCTCCCAGGATGTGCATTGTTGCAGACCCAGGAGAGCAGGGGCTCTCCTACCCAGGGGTCCAGCAACATGTCTGCTGTGTAGCAGCCTAGGCAGCCTCAGAACAGACGTGGATTGTAGGTTAGGTTTCAGGGGGCCTCTCTAAGATGCCCTCTGTGGTGCTTGGTACATTAAATCCCACACTGGCATCAGTGTGGAGTTATTGTGCTGAGCAGTTTGATACCAAACTTCTCAGTCTTCAGTGCTGCCATTATGGTGCTGTGGAGTTCGTGTTTGACAAGCTCCCAGCACCATGTACTCTTAAATGGCAGCACTGCACTTACAGGGCCCAGGAATGGACCTGGGTACTGTAGAGGCACAGGGCTCCTGCCTCTGTGCCCACACCACTGGCATAGGGCACCCAGCTAGAGGGGTGGCTGATGTATGCCAGGGCAGTGTAGGTTGTGGGCATGGCACACAGGGATTTGTGCCATGTCGTCTCTCGGTTTAGTCTTGTACCCAGACACTCAGTCTGCCAGGGCAGTGTGTGTGTATGTGTTAGGGTACAGGGCCTCTAGGGGTGGCACAATGAGTGCTGCAGCCCTTAGAGGCCTTCCCTGGTCACAAAACCCTGGGTACCTAGGGTACCACTTATAAGGGGCTGACATGTTGCCAGGGTTTGCCAATTTGGTTTTGAGGTTTTTGTTTAGGGAAGGAAAAAAGCCCCTGGGCACCTGATTGGCAGGAGTCCAGGGCACACTCAGTCAAAGTACATTCAGCAATTCAGCAAAAAGTGGGGGCATACCATGCAAGAAAGATGGCACTTTCTCACACAACTGTTCCGTCGTCCTTGTAGTTTCTTCTTGTCTGAAGCAAGGTTCAGGTTTGCCCCTAAACACTAGATTTAGGGGCATTACAGGTAGGTAAAAAAATTGGGACCAATGGATCCCTTCCCTGGGGTGGGTACACCCCCTATTATGGCACCCTCCAGTGGGAGAGGGGCATTAGTCTTCCCTGGTTGGCTGAGTCCCCCATCTGCAAGATGGCAGGGACAGAGTTGTGCTTCACCTCACCTCCCCCACCTTTGGGGGTGGAGCTGGCAGAGGTGGTCACACCTCTTTTCCTCACTTGTGTTTCCTGCCGGTTCCACCGCCCAAAGTTGAGGTTAGAACCAGTGGGGACCAGTTGCTGAAAGCAGCAAAGGGCCTGGGGAAGCTCACAAAGGCGGCAAACCTTTGAAGCTTCCCCTTCGTGAACCGTGCCCATCTTGGGGGAGGAGGCTTCGCATCTCGTCCCAGGATGTGCATTGTTACAGGCCCCAGAGAGAAGCAGGCTCTCAAACCAGGGGTCCAGAAACATGTTTGGTGGTGGCAGCTGAAAGCAGCCACCCAGCCTGGACACGAGTGGTAGGTTAGTTTTCAGGGGGCATCTCTAAGATGTCCTCTGTGTGCATTTTTCATTAAATCCCACACTGGCATCAGTGTGGGTTTAATGTGCTGACAAGTTTGATATCAAACTTCTCAGTTTTCAGTGTAGCCATTATGATGCAGTGGAGTTCGTAATGACAAACTTCCAGCACCATATACTCTTAATGGCAACACTGCACTTACTATGTCTAAGAATGGACTTAGTCACTGTAGGGGTACAGGGATCATGCACCTGTACCATCAGCACTGGTATAGTGCACCCGGCTCGAGGGGTGACTGATCTATGCCAGGGCAGTGGGTTGTAGGCATGGCACACAGATGTGTGCCATGTTGACTCTTCACTTTGTTTTGCACCAAAACACGCAGCCTGTAAAGGCAGTGTGTGAGCGTAATGGCACAGGACCTCTAAGGGTGGCACAATAAGTACTGCAGCCCTTAGAGGCCTTCTCTGGTCACATTGCCCTGGGTACCTGTGGCACCATTTACCAGGGGCTGACCTGTGGCCAGAGATACCAATTGGGTTTAGGCTTCAATGCAGTTTTAGGGAAAGAACATAGACCCTGGGCACATGATTAGCAGGAGCCCAGGGCAAACTCAGTCAAAGCACATCAGCAATTCAGGAAAAAGTGGGGGCAACCATGCAGAAAGAGGTGCACTTTCTCACAGCGAGTATGATCGTTTTAGTGTATGCCTACGAGGTGAAAAGCAAAGGCATGGTGGATGAGGCAGGGAAGAGGTAGCTCACCCATTAGTTCTGGGATGCTTTGGTTGCCTTAGAAACCAGCAAGGAAAATGGCGAGGAGATCCTAATTAAGAAGCAGCCACGAGGATGAAGCACAAAAACAGCAGCAGCGACGATAACAACCAAGAAAGGCAACAGGAAAAAGTGGAAGGCAGCAGCAAGACGAGAAATACTGCAGAACTCCCACGAAATACAGCCCGCAATCCAAAGATGCTGCTGCATTTTTATGGACGCAGTTTGCTGGCATTTCCTGGTATCCATGCTGCAGTCTCTCGGATTGGAGGAGAGTCACTGATGATGTAGCTGTAGGAAAGTGCTCCATTTTGACATGGTCACCCCCACTTTTCTGCCTGGTATCTGATGTCATTTTGACAGAAGTTCACTGGGTTCCTGATATCCAGGTCCCCAGGGCCAAATCTCTTTCCTTAAAACTGTATATTTGTTTCCTCCAATTGGTAATACCTTTAGCACCCCTTGTAAGTTCCTAGTAAATGGTACCCCTGGTACCTATAGCAGGGAGGCTAAAAAGGGTCCCTGAGGGTTGTTGTATGTAATGTGCCACCCTAAGGGAACCCTCAGCACATTCATGCAAACTAACATTGCAGACTGTGTAACATGGTGGAGAGAAAAGTGAACACACAACATGGCACAACTCCTGTGTGCCATGCCTGCAGAGACACCATGAAGTATAGTTAAGTCACCTCCTCAGCAGGCCTTACAGCCCTAAGGCTGGGTGCACTATACTACATGTTCAGACATTTCTGCATGAGCAAATATGCCACTGTGATGTCCAAGTTGATTCTTAGATATGCCATTTTAAGTACACATGTTTCACACTAGTAATTACGAGTCCCCACCTATATGATGGTTTTACTGAAACTAGAAATGTTTAGTATCAAACATCTCGTATTAATGAGCCCACACTGATTCCAGTGTTCGAATTATTAATACTTTCACCTAGAAAACATCTTAGAGGTGACCCCTGAAAGCCTTCTGACTACTAGTGTACTGGCTGACTAGTGTAGAACAGCCTACCACCAAAGACATGTTTCTGATCCCCTGTAGGTGAGAGCCCACGCTCTCGGAGGGCAAAAGCAATGCCTGCTCTGGCCAGAGATGTTGTCACCTCCTGAAAGCAGGATGGCTAAGTGATCAGCATATCAAGTAGAGGCTTCAAAGGCCTTTGATATGTGACCCAGGCTTCCCTCAGACAGGGTAAATGTGCCCCCCGCCCAATGCTCTGGGCTATTTGGCACCAGGAAAGGTGGGAAAGGATTATGTTACTGTGAGAAAGTGGCTCTGTATATACTGTTCCTTAATAGGTACAGGGTGTACAGAGTCCACAGTCCCCCAGGGTTGACAGAGGTTAAAGTTAGATATAACCTTACTCTCTAAAGTGGTAGCTTGGTCGAGCAGTAAGGCAGTCTCAGAGGACAGTGTAAAGCATTTGTTGTTCACACTCAGTCAGCAAATGGTCTCACACACTCAATAACTGAACTCTAGGCCAATGGTTTATATATAAAAAAATATAGGCTTGTTTTATTTTAGAACCAACAATTGGATTTAAAATATACTTTCTCAGAAAGAGATGCCTTATATAAATACTTTTGCAATATGCAATTGACTTTTGTAATCAGTTACAAGTGGTTGCAATAGGCAACTCTATTTTAAACACAACAATGCATTGAGCTCAATGGAAATTTCAAGTTATTTGCCACAGATTACTTTTTGGATTACTTTTGGAATTCCAGGACTGGATCCTAGATTCAGTCCTGGGTCAGAACTTAGAATCAAGTGATGAAAGTCGACTTAATTACTGAGATGATTTTTAAACAATATTTAGCTATTTTAAAAGTTGACACTTGGAAAATATTTCAAAGAAAACAGTCAATGATTCTCTATGGAAGAAAATTCAAATTGCAGGTACAGTACGTTTGTTACTTTTGTAATCCAGTACTGGGTGAATAGACTCAGTACTGGGACCTTTATCCAAAACAGGTAAGTAATTACGTTTTCAGATATTATACGATTTTTAAAGAATATTTAAAGATAGCAGAAATTGACAGAAGAAATTTCACAGAAAAACAGTCAATGATTTCCTGTGGGAGAAAATTGGGTTACTGGTAAGTACAGTTGTAAGTATTTTTCAGAGTCAGTGCTGGGCACCAAGATCCAGCACTGGGAACTCACCTAAGAGCAGGTGAGTAATTTCGTTTTCGCTACTCGGCTGATTTTTGGTGAATATTTTAAGATTTGAAAAGTCCACACAGAGAAGAAATTTCAGGAAAAAGCCAGTTAATGTTACCCTGTGAAGACAATAGAATTATCGGTTTAAAGGTAAGTACTCGACTGGCAGAGTTGAGGTTCTGGGAATAGACTCAGGGGTCCCCCAGGGTCAGGTAGGTACAGTTGGTTGACCCTCAGCGACTCTAGGGCAGCCGGGTGCAGAGAGAGATAGGCCCAATGTTATCCTATGAGGGATAAGTGGGCCTTGGTTGGTGGCTGCTGACTAGCAAGCCACGCGGCTGTGGGAGCTGGGCTCCTGGTCACTTACTCAGGGCAAGTGGGGAAGTAGGTAGGTGTAGAGGTTGCACTCCCAGGGCCACTTGGGCGGCTGGGTGCAGGGTGCTTGAGAGCCTTCGGGCGCTCAATTGATTTCAATAGGAAATCTCCGGTTTAGAAAAAGACTGCAAGCTCGGGGACGAGGATTCTTCAGGTGCCACCACCACTTCGAGAGGTAAGTTGGGTAGTTGGAGGATAGGTAGGTACTCCGGGATTGAGCACCGGGGGCCGCGGGGCGCCGCGTGCAGGGGTACCTTTTGGTGTCGGGAAATCTTACCCTCTGTTGATCGCGGTGGGGGGCACCTTGTTCTGAGGCTGCAGGCTTCTTCAGGAGTGTCGAGGGAGGTCCTTGGGTGCCGGACTTGGGGTCACAGTCGCCGTGGGGTCGTCCTCGTGGTCTTTGTTCACCCCGGCCCCAGGGGCTTAGAGCCAAAAGGTAGCCAGGTCCTCCAGGGCTTGTGAGGTTGCTGGCCACAAGAGATGCCGGGTTGGAGCAGGAGCAGGTTTGAGGGTCGACAGGCCGGTAGGGCTGGGGCCAAAGCAGTTGGTGTCTTCCTCTTCTTAGCAGCTGCAGGGCAGGTCTTCTTTCTTCTTGCTCTACTTTGTATTTTGGAATCTGGGGAAGGAAGGTTCAAGGTGCCCCTAAATACTAGATTTAGGGGCGTTACAGGTAGGTGAATTGCAGGGACCAATGGGTCCCTGTCCTGGGGTGGGTACACCCCCTATCTTGCCTCTCTCCTGTGGGAGGGGGGCAGTTGCCTAGTCCCGATAGGGTAGGGTTTCCCATCTTCAAGATAGCGAGAGCCCTGAGATGTGCTTCACCTCGCCTCCCCCACCTGAAGGGTGGGTTTGGCAGGCTGGCACATCCCCTGTCCTTATTTGGGGTTTCCGGCCAAGCTTCCCGTCAGAGTGGGGAGTTGCAGTGGCCTGGGGAAGCTCACAGAGGCGGCATGTCTTTGAAGCTTCCCCCTGCCCATCCTGGGGGAGGAGATTTAGCACCTCACCCAGGATGTGCATTGTTGCAGGCCCAGGAGAGCAGGGGCTCTCCCACCCAGGGGTCCAGCAACAGGTCTGCTGTGTGGCAGCCTAGGAAGCCTCAGAGCAGACGTGGATTGTAGGTTAGGTTTAAGGGGGCATCTCTAAGATGCCCTCTGGGGTGCTTGGTACATTAAATCCCACACTGGCATCAGTGTGGGTTTAATGTGCTGAGAAGTTTGATACCAAACTTCTCAGTCTTCAGTGTTGCCATTATGGTGCTGTGGAGTTCGTCTTTGACGAGCTCTCAGCACCATGTACTCTTAAATGGCAGAACTGCACTTACAGTGCTCAGGAATGGACCTGGGTACTGTAGGGGCACAGGGCTCCTGCTCCTGTGCCCACACCATTGGCATAAGGCACCCAGCTAGAGGGGTGGCTGATGTATGCCATGGCAGTGTAGGTGATGTGTGCCATGTTGACTTTGTTCTGTCTTGCACCCAGACACCCAGCCTGCAAAGGCAGTGTGTGTGTGTGTGTGTGTGTGTAAGGGTACAGGGCCCCTAAGGGTGGCACAATGAGTGGTGCAGCACTTAGGGGCCTACCCTGGTCACAAGGCCCTGGGTACCTAGGGTACCATTCACCAGGGGCTGACATGTGGCCAGGGTTTGCCAATTTGGGTTTTGTGTGTTTTAGGGAAGGAACATAGGCCCTGGGCACCTGATTGGCAGGAGTCCAGGGCACACTCAAAGTACATTCCGCAATTCAGCAAAAAGGGGGGGCATAACATGCAAGAAAGATGGCCCTTTCTCACAGTTACTTACCCAGTAAGCATCTGTTCTTGGCATGCCAAGCTGTAGATTCAAATGCTTTGCATACTCCTGCCATCTAGTGTTAGGTCCGAATGCTTGCAACTTGTTTTTCTTCTAAATCTTTCCAGTGACGAGGTAAGGGGACTCCTCCTTTAGGTGATCGTGCGCATGGGCATCGACTCCATTGCTAGATTCTTTTCCCGCAAGAGGGTGAGTATGGAGTAAGTGAGTGTAGTAAAGAGATGCCCTTGCATATATAATGTAAATAAGGAGTGCGGCAACAACTAGAGGTGACCGGGGAGCTGGGAGGGCGCAAATGAATCAGTTTGAGGCATGTGTGCTGTAGATACACATGCTTTGCATAGACTATATAGCAGTAAATTCCCAAAGTTGTGGCTAACCAGTAGATGTTGCAGTTGTCTGAAAACATGTCTTTAGCACTGCTTGCCCTACATTGGCTTGTTGGTGTGCTAATACATCCACACAATGTTGTTTGGTAAATGTGTGTGGTGTAGACCATGTTGCTGACTTTGATAGGTCAGCTACAGGAATGTTAACTAAAAAGGCCATAGAGGCCCCTATTTTGCGAGTGGAATGCGCCCTAGGGAGTAAAAATTGATTTTAGTTTTTGTATAGCAAGTTTGAATGCATTTAACAATCCATCTTGAAATGGCAGATTTAGAGATAAGATTGCCCCTGTGAGGTGGTTCAAATGCAACAAACAGTTGCTTTGTTTTACGAAAATCTTTTGTCCTTTCGATATAATACAATAACGGTCTTCTAATCTCAAGTGCGTGAAGAGCTACAGAATAAGTTTGAGTCAAGAACACGAGTAACTCAACTGATTGGTTAAGATGAAAACAGAAACTACTTTAGGGATGAATTTTGGGTTGGTGTGAAGAACTACCCTATCTTTATGCAGCTGAAAGAAGGGTTCTTTTAAGGTATATAGCTGAAGCTCATCAACTCTCCTCAATGAAGTGATTGCAATGAGGAAGGCAACCTTCCATGACAGGAACTGTAAAGGACAATTGTGTAATGGTTCAAACGGTGTACCCATGAGTCTTGTAAGTACAATGTTGAGATTCAATACTAGTGCTGGAGGTATTCTGGGTGGTATTACTCTTTTTAAGCCTTCCATAAAGGCTTTAATCACAGGGACTTTGAACAAGGATAAATGATGTCTGTTTTGCAGATATGTAGCCACTGCTGCAAGGTGCAATCAAATAGATGTGTAAGCGTGTAAGCTAAATTAGATTTCTTTAGGTGCAGAAGGTAATGTTTTGAACAGAAGCATCTAGAGGATTTATGTTATTACATAACAAGCTGTGGTAGTGGGCTTTCTTGCTTCTTTTAGAATAGTTGCACAAGTTACTTACTTGTGTAACGATATATCTGTAAGAGACATTAGTTAGTGATAGATTCCTTACCTTAGAATATCTTCAGGCATCAGACTAGATCCGGAAAGTTTGTCAACAGTACCGCTGCGCGTCGGAATGCGTTGTCGTGCGGCTCAGCGTACGTCACTGGCGTGGTAGTCGCCGAGATGACGTAGTCGGAGCTACTTTGACGCGCCCAAGCGCGCCAACGTCAGTTCTATACACAACTTTTCCGCGCCAGGAGCGCAGAGCCATGCCAGAGACAGACTACTTGTGCAATAGAACTAGGGCCCTAAAAGGGATGACCTGAACCCTTGAGAAACAGTTCGCAGAAGAGGGAGGATGGGCAGGCGGTAAGGAATCTATCACTAACTAATGTCTCTTACAGACATATCGTTACACAAGTAAGTAACTTGTGCATCTGAGAGAGACACGTTAGTGATAGATTCCTTACCTTAGAATACATACCCAAGCAATACCAACTCCGGTGGTGGGTCTGCAAAGTGAGATTACACCAGAAAGTCATGGAGAACCGAACGGCCAAAGAAGCAGTCTCTCCGGACCGGACTGTCAAGGCAATAGTGCTGCAACGAGGCCTAAGTGGCTGCCTGACAGATGTCTTACAGGGGGACACCGCGTCCCAATGCTGTAGTAGCTGCTGTCGACCTGGTAGAATGGGCGCGCAGCCCAACCGGAGGTTCCTTTTTAGCCAGAGAGTAACAGGCTTTAATGTACAAGACAACCCATCGGGAGATAGCTCGCTTGTGCACAGCCTGGCCTTTCTTGGCACCCACGTAGCCAACAAAGAGCTGGTCATCCACCCGGAACTGTTGTGAGCGGTTGAGATAGAACGAAAGCGCACGTTTTGGGTCCAGATGGTGGAGCCTCTTCTTCTCTTGGAGGGTGCGGAGGCGGAAAGAAAGTGGGCAAAGTGACAGTTTGCACAAGATGAAAGGCAGAGACCACTTTCGGTAGAAAGTAAGGACGCGGTCGAAGCATAACCTTGTCCGGATGGATCGCCAGAAGGAATATGCTACTTACCAGTATGCATCTGTTCTTGGCATGTAGAGCTGCAGATCTACACACTTTTGCATAGATCGCCATCTGGTGTTGGGCCCGGATGTTTGCAGTTTGTTTTTCCTCTTGGAAAGTCTTTGGAAGTCACGAGGTCGGTGATTCCTCCCTTGGATCGTATTGCACATGGGCTTCGGCTCCATCCTCAGATTGTTTTTCGCCAACAGGGAAAGATGGAGCGTAGTAATAACAGTGAAGAAACCCATGTGTGTTGTATCTAAATAAGATCGACTGGAACAGATTACAGGTAGCAGGGGAGGCGGGTGGGCGTGTGTAGATCTGCAGCTCTTTATGCCAAGAACAGATGCATACTGGTAAGTAGCAAATTCCGTTTGGGGCATATGAGCTGCAGATTACACACTTTTGCATACACTATATAGCAGTTCCCCACCTTAGCGGCGACCACCGGTATCTATTGCAGTGGTTTGAAATAGTGTTTTAGTACAGCCTGGCCCACACTGGCTTGTTGCTTGGTTTGCACATCTACACAGTAATGTTTAGTGAAAATGTGCAGTGTTGACCATGTAGCTGCTTTGCAGATATCATCTAATGGGATGTTCCCTATAAAAGCCATAGAAGCCCCTATCTTTCGTGTAGAGTAGGCTTTAGGGGGAACAGATAGCGTTTGTTTTGCTTTGTGGTAGCAAATCTGTATGCATTTTACAATCCACCTAGCTATCCCTGATTTTGAGATGGGGTTGCCTTTGTGTGGTGGAGAGAAAGAGACAATTAGTTGTTTGGTCTTTCAGATAGGTTGTGTTCTCTGGATATAGTAAAGTATGGCCCGTTTAACATCTAGCGTGTGTAGAGCCCTTTCTGCAACAGTTTGAGGTTGCGAGAAAAATACCGGTAATTCTACCGATTAGTTTAGATGAAAGGGGGAAATGACTTTGGGTAGGAATTTTGGGTTGGTACGGAGAACAACCTTGTTCTGGTGCATTTGGAGAAGAGGTTCTTGTATATAGTAAGTGCTTGTATCGCACTGACCCTTCTAAGGGAAGTGATGGCTACAAGAAAAGCTGTTTTCCATGTGAGAAATTGCAGTTCGCATTTATGCAAAGGTTCGAAGGGCTGTCCCATTAGCCTTGTGAGAACTATATTTAAGTTCCACACAGGTGAGGGTGGTACTCTGGGGGGAATTATTCGTTTGAGGCCTTCCATGAAGGCTTTAATGGCAGGCATCCTGAAAAGTGATAGGTGCCGTCTGTTCTGTAGGTAAGCGGCAATTGCTGCGAGTTGTAGCCGAATGGATGTATATGCTAGGTTACACCTTTGTAGATGGAGCAAGTAGCAAATGATGTGCTGTATAGATACGTCTAGAGGATTGATTGTGTTGTTATGGCAATAAACAACAAATCTTTTCCACTTCGTAGCGTAGCAGGCTCTAGTGGTAGGGCGTCTAGCTTCTCTGATGACGTTCATATAGTCAGGGGGAAGGTTAAGGTATCCGAATTCTAGGATCACAGGAGCCAGATCGCAAGGTTGAGCTGAGCTGGGTCCGGGTGTCTGATCTCTCCATGGTTCTGGGTTAGGAGGCATGGTGAGAGGTGTAGCTTTTGGTGTGGTACTACCGAGAGTTCCAGCAGCGTGGTGTACCACTGTTGTCTGGCCCATGTTGGAGCTACTAGGATCAGTGTGAGGGAATGCGGTTGTAGCTTTCGCACCACTAATGGAATTAGTGGGAGAGGTGGAAAGGCGTACGCAAATTTGCCTGACCAGTTCATCCATATCGCATTGCCTTTGGACAATGGGTGTGGGTATCTGGCGGCGAAGATTGGGCATTTTTTGTTTTCGTAGGTGGCGAAGAGGTCTATCTGTGGATGCCCCCACATCTGAAAGAACGGGTGAAGAACCTGTGGGTGAAGTTCCCACTCGTGGATCTGCTGCGTCTGTCTGCTGAGCACATCTGCCATGGTGTTTTGGACTCCTGGGACATGTTGGGCTAGGAGAAAGATTTTGTGTGGAATTTCCCATCTCCATATGCTCTGTGCTAGTTGAGAGAGCTGTGGAGAGTGTGTGCTGCCTTGTTTTTTAATGTAGTACATGGCCGTCATGTTGTCTGTGCGAATGAGGACTGCTTTGCCTAAAATCTGTGTATTAAAGGATTTTAGGGCTAGAAAGATTGCCAGTAACTCCAGATGGTTGATATGGAGTAACTTTTGTTGCGGCGTCCATGTGCCCTGCACTGTGAGGTGTAATAGATGAGCTCCCCAGCCGGAGAGCGATGAGTCTGTTGTTAGTATTATTTGTGGAACCGGGTCCAGGAACGGTCGACCTCTGGAAAGATTTGTGGTGTTCCACCACTGCAGAGAGCGATGGGTGCGAACGTCTACCAACACCAGATCTGTCAGTTGCCCCTGGGCCTGGTTCCATTGGCGCGCTAAGCACTCTTGGAGGGGACGCATCTGGAGTCTTGCGTGAGGCACTATGAAAATGCAAGAGGCCATTATCCCCATCAGTTGCATAAACACTCTTGCTGGAAGAGAGTGTTGAGGTATGAATCTTTGACGCAAGGCCTGAATGCTTGCAATCCTGGCTGGATTGGGGTAGGCTATGGCTTTTTAGGTGTCTATGGTGGCACCGAGGTATTGCTTTATGTGGGATGGTGTTAGCTGGGACTTTTGGTGGTTCACCGTGAAGCCTAGCTGGTGAAGTAGTTGGATTGTAGTGGCGGTGTGGTGTACATATTGGTTGTAGGACGTGGCTTTTATCAGCCAGTCGTCCAAATATGGGAAGACGTGAATGTGCTGTCATCGGAGGTGTGCCGCCACTACCGCTAGGCACATGGTGAATACCCTTGGTGCTGTTGTGACCCCGAATGGGAGCACCTTGAACTGGTAGTGTTGTCAGTCCACTAGAAATCTGAGGTGTTTTCTGTGAGCATGGTGTACCGGAATGTGAAAGTATGCGTCTTTCAAGTCCAGTGTGGTGAGAAAGTCGTTCTGGGAGAGGAGCGGAAGTACCTGCTGAAGTGTTACCATGTGAAAATGGTCCGAATGTATGTATGTGTTTAGAGGCTGGAGATCTAGAATAGGTCGTAGAGTCTCGTCTCTTTTTGGTATTAGAAAATATAGGGAGTAGACCTCTAAATTTTGCTGATTGGTGGGGACTTGTTCTATTGCCTGTTTTTGTCGGAGGGAGATTACCTGCTGTTTTAGTAATGTGGAAGGTTCTTGTGACATTGGGCGTTGCCTGGGTGGAATGTTTGGGGGGGTAGATGTCAATTCTAGGCAGTACCCTGAGCAAATAATTTGGTCACCCATTTGTCTGAGGTGATGGTCACACAGACCTGAAGGAAATTTTGTAGCCTGCCCCCGACCGGAGTTGGATGGTTTGGAGGGAGCGGGGGAGTCATTGGGTAGGCGGTGTGGCAGAGCGGTTGGTATTTGTTTTGCCTCTGCCTTTATTGTTATTGCCCCTATAGCCGCCTCTTTGATAACCCCTTGTGAAGGTGGACTGAGCAGGGGATTTGTAGGAAGTGGACGCGCTGAGGAGTAGCCTCTAGCCGTACCCCGAAATGAAGAGCAGCGATAGGAGCGCCTAGGAGGGTGTGACTGCAGGGCTCCCATAGATTTCGCGGTATCCGTGTCCTTCTTCATTTTCTCGAGGGCCTCATCTACCTTTGGGCCGAATAGGTGTTCTTGGTCAAAGGGATGATTTAGGATGGAGACCTGTACCTCAGGTTTGAAACCTGATACCCTCAACCAAGCATGGTGACGGAGGAGGACGCTAGTGTTAATGGCCCTGGAGGCTGTGTCTGCTGCGTCTAAGGCACAGCGTATGGAGGTGTTAGTTATAGTCTTACCCTCTTGAATTAATTCATTGGCCCTATGTTTGTATCTTTCTGGGAGGTGGTGCATTATGGTTTCCAAGTCATCATAATGCGCTCTATCGTATCTGGCCAATAGCGCTTGTGTGTAGGCGATACGCCATATATTGGCTGCCTGTGACGCAGTGCGCTTTCCTGACGCGTCCAGTAGCTTTGACTCTTTGTCAGGTGGTGGTGCTTCGCCTGACGCCTGGGAGTTTGACCTCTTCCGTGCAGTGGAAACCACTGGGGAATCTAGTGGCGCTGGCCCTTTGATATAGGCAGGATCTGTGGGGGCAGCTTTGTACTTTCTCTATGCGTGGGTTAATGACCCTAGCCCTGACTGGGTCCTTAAAAACCTCTGGCGCATGTTTTACACCCCCTTGAGCATAGGTAGTATGGAGGTAGACCTATGTGCGGTATCAAAGGTGTCGAGGAGGAAATCCGTCTCTACTGGGTCAGTGTGTAGCTCTACCCCGTGATAATGTGCCGCCCTCTGAAGTAGGTGGTGGAAACCTAATGAGTCTTACGGTGGAGATGGCCTGGAAGGGTAAAGGTAATCTTGTGGGACGTCTGGAATGTCTGGATTATTGTAGTTGTCCCATGGGTCTGGGGATCTGTAAGGGTGGGGTCTTGGGGCACATCCCCTGGAACGTAATATGGGTCCCCCTGATCATCATCGTCTGGAGACAGGGTCGGGGAGCGATGAGTTGGGGGTGGAGAAGGCGGAGGGGGCAGAGGTGGAGAGGGTGGAGGAGGTGGGGAGGGCATTCTAAAAGGGGAGGTAGCAGAGTCCTTCCTCTTTGGAGGTGGAGGCGGAGCCAGTTTGTCCAAATGTCTTTTTAGAAGAGAGTGCCAAATGTCCAGTTTTTGGATCCTTGGTAAGAGTCTTTTGCAAGGGATCCGGTGTAAACAGTTCCTGTGACAATGTCTGTTCCGTCGGCGCCGAATGTTTCGGGGCCGATGACTTTTTAGGCTTGTCCGTGCCGTGCTTAGCACTGGGCTTGGGAACCTCCGATTTCTTGGTCGACGCCGAGGTGGGCTTCGGCGTAGAAGTGTCGGTGTCGAGGGCCTTATGGGGTTTGGTCGGTACCGAAGATGGCGTCGGTACGGAAAGGCTGGGTTTCGACCCCGAGGACTTTGGTGCGGAGCTCGGAGTCGAGGTAGAGGCCGGTCTCTTTTTCTGTGCCGAAGTGTGTTTTTCGGCACCGCTGGAGGGCTGGCTCGAGCCCGAGCCGCCGGAAGGCTTATTTGGCTTCTTCACCGGCCCAAAGGTGGGGTGTTTGAAGCAGTGTCTCTGGTCTTGCCTAGGCCCGGAGGCGAAAGAGTGACCGAAGCCTTTTTGGGAGTGGGCGCGGGTGCGGGAGGGGGTATAGTACTCACAACCCTGTGCGCCAGGGTAATGTCCTCCACATCTGAGTCGTCGGCTTCGGAAGCACTGACGAGGTCCTCTTCGGTGTGCTGCTGTCCCGGATCTTCGACGTCGTCCCCGAAGCTGTCGACTGGAACGGAGGTCGAGGAGTGCGCCATGTTTCGTCTGGCTCTTCGATCTCGAATAGTCTTTTTCGATCTGAAAGACTTGCAGGCCGGACAGTCTCGAGCCTCGTGTTCAGGGTAGAGGCAGAGATTGCACACCTCATGAAGATCGGTGTGGGGGAATTTGGACCCACATCGAGGGCACTTCTTGAAAGGAGTTCTTTCCATCAGCCGGGACCGGAGCTTGGGTAGGCCCGAAGGCCGCCGTCGACTGGAATCGAAGATGTGTCGAAGAGAAGGTGATTGAGGAGATCTGGATCTGAACAATACCGCGATGAGCGAGGATTCCGCTTAGATCGAACTGAAAATGTTCGGAAGCGGAGCGCGAAGTATTACATCCGAGCCCGATGGCGGAAAAAAACAATCTGAGGATGGAGCCGAAGCCCATGCGCAATACGATCCAAGGGAGGAGTCACCGACCTCGTGACTTCCAAAGACTTTCCAAGAGGAAAAACAAACTGCAAACATCCGGGCCCAACACCAGATGGCGATCTATGCAAAAGTGTGTAATCTGCAGCTCATATGCCTCGAACAAGGAGGTTTACAGGAAAGAGCCTGGAGCTCTCTCACCTGCCGAGCGGAGGTGATGGCCACCAGGAAGACAGTTTTCAAAGTTAATAAGCGCAAAGGACAGTTATGAAGCGGCTCAAAGGGAGCGCACATCAAGTATGTGATAACCAGGTTCAAGTCCCATTGAGGAATCACAAAAGGAATAGGGGGGAAAAGGTGAGTAATGCCTTTGAGAAATCTATTGACAACTAGGGACTTGAAAAGAGAGGGCTGATCAGGCTGCCTAAGAAAGGCTGAAAGCACAGAAAGGTAGTCCTTGATAGTTCCCAGAGCAGAGCCCTGCTGGACCAAAGAGAGAAGGAACAATAGGACCTCAGAAAGAGGGGCAGCAAGAGGATCTACAGTTTTCGCTGTGCACCATGCCACAAAGTTTTTCCACTGACAGGCGTATACCGTTTTAGTGGAGGGACGCCTGGCTGCCAGAATCACATTACAAACTTCAGGAGGCAAGTCAAATGGAATTAGCTGTCGCCGCTCAATCTCCACGCAAGGAGGTGAATGCTAGACAGGTTCGGTTGAAGGACTGTCCCCTGTTGCTGCAACAGGAGATTCTCCCGAAGAGGCAATCGGATCGGGGGATCCACGCTCATACGGAGTAGCTCGGGATACCAAACTCATCGAGCCCCGTCCGGTGCCACAAGAATTACTTGGGTCCGGTCGCTTCTGATCTTCAGCACTCTGGGCAGAAGTGGTATAAGCGGAAAGGCGTACAATAGACCGCAACTCCACTCACGAAGAAAAGCGTCTCCGAGCAACTGACGTCTTGGAAACTCCAATGCGCAAAACTGTCGACATTGCGCATTCTCTTCGGTGGCGAATAAAGCTAACCAAGGTTCTCCCAAGTGCTGAAAGAGACCTTGCGCAACCTCTGAGTGAAGATGCCATTCGTGATCCAACCTGCGGCTGAGTTCGTCCGCCCTAGCGTTCAGGGTACCTGCCAGGTGTTTAACCCCCAAGGAAATGCCTTGACGTTCCAGCCACGTCCAAAGACGTAAAGCCTCCTGACATAGGGTCCACGACCCCACCCCGCCCTGCTTGTTGCAGTACCACATGGCGGTGGTGTTGTCTAATAACACCTGCACTACTCTCCCCTTGACAGGGGGAAGGAATGCTTTCAGTGCAAGTAGGATCGCCCTGAGCTCCAAAAGGTTGATATGGAGCTTGGACTCCGCCGGAGACCAGAGGCCTCTGATCTCCGCATCTCCCTTGTGGCCGCCTCATCCCAGGAGGGACGCGTCCGTCACTACTGTGTGCTACGATTGGGGAAGGGAGAGGGATCTGCCGCTCACCCAACGCTGGTCCGTGAGCCACCACTGCAAGTCCTGTGCAGTGCCCTCCGAGATCCGGATGTAATCGGACAGGTTTCCGCAATGCTGCGTCCACTGGACCTTCAGGTCCCACTGCAGAGCCCGCATATGCCATCTGGCATGACAGATCAGCAGGACGCAGGAGGCCATGAGGCCCAGCAGCCTCAGGGTCTTCCTGACCAAAACCCAGGACCAGGGCCGAAAGATCGGAATCTTAGCCTGAATGTCCCGGACTCGCTGTTCGGGAGGATAAACCCATAACTGCGCGGTGTCCAGAACCGCTCCGATGAAGAGGAGCTTCTGAGAGGGAATCGGGTGCGACTCTGGCACGTTGATGAAGAACCCCAGCAAATGCAGGAGGTCGGCCGCAGTCTGGAGGCGGGAGACGACAGCCTGGGGCGAACCCGCCTTCCACAGCCAGTCGTCCAGAAAGGGGAAGACTGAACCCCTGATCTGCGCAGATGAGCAGCGACCACAGCCATCACTATCGTGAACACCCGAGGGGAACAGGTAAGGCCAAAAGGTAGCACGGTGAACTGAAAATGCCCGTGGCCTACTGTGAACCGCAGGTAACGCCGGTGGGCCGGCAGGATAGGGATATGAAAATAAGCCCCCTGGAAGTCCAACGCTACCATCCAGTCTTGCAGGTGTAGGGCAGACAGGACCTGAGCAATCGTGAGCACCTTGAAATTCTCCTTCCGGAGGAAGTGATAGACATTCCGGAGGTCTAAGATAGGACATAGGCCCTTGGCCTTCTTTGGAATCAAGAAGTAGTGGGAATAACAACCACGACCTACTTCTGACGTCAGTACGCGCTCGATGGTCCCGTTGGCCCTGAGGGCCGCAACGTCCTGCTGGAGAAGCACCAAGAGATTCCCCGACATGCGGTGGTACTGAGGTGGCATGGCCGGAAGGGTAGTCTAGAAGGGGATGGAGTAGCACCATTGGACTATCTGCAGAACCCACCTGTCTGAAGTGATGGTGCACAAGTGGGGGAGGTGATGGCGAACCCTGCCACCCACTGGCGGCTGGTGGGTCTGAAACACCGTACTAGGAAGGTTTTGAAGCTGCGGTGGCAGGGGTGGTGGTGGACTGACCCGCCCACTGGCCTTGTGACCCACCTCGGCGGGCACCCCAACCCTGGCTGCGCTGAGCCTGCGGCTGCGCAGGCCGGCGGCTCTGAAAGGAACGCATTTGTGGACCTTGACCTCGAAAGGCAGACTCCACGGGAGTGCTTGTGGTGGCAAGACCTAAGGACTGGGCCGTAGCCAGGGAGTCCTTAAAACGCTCCAAAGTGCTATCTGCCTTGTCACCAAAGGGCATGTCCAACAAAGTGGCCTGGACATCCCCTGAGAAGCCAGTAGTTCTGAGCCAAACGCAACGTCGTAGGGCCACCGTAGTGGAAATAGCCCTGCCGAGGTTATCGGCTGTGTCAAGACCACAGCGGATAGTACATTTTGCAGCATCCCTCCCTTTCGCAATGCCCTGGGAGAGCACCGTCCGAGCTTCCACTGGACACTGAGGCAACACCTGTGCGACTGCGTTGCACACAGAGTGGGAATAGCGACCCAATAGGCTGGGGTCGCCCAGGGCCAGGCGATGAAGTTGTGCCACACTTTTATCCACAGGAACCCGTGTTAGGCTTGGTCAAGGTGCTTAACAGAATGTCTGGAAGCGCGTCATTAAAGGGCAGCAGCTGCTCCGCAGAGGAGGTTGCTAGCTGCAGTACCTCAGTCAGAAGATTGGTCCTGATAGGCACATATGGGAGCTCGAGGTTAGGAGTCTCCGCCGCTCTGCGCAACACAGCAGAAAAAGTCCCAACCTCTTCCGAGCCACGGAAGCAGGGGACAATGTACCATGGTGTGGAGAGAAATCCAAATCGCCTAGACCTTCCATATCACCCTCCCAATCCGGCTCATCCTCGCATTGAGCTGCGAGAGGGCCCCCTCCCAGTACTCCCCTTAGTCCACCGGCTGTGTAAGAGGTCGGAAAGGACAAGGGGCCGGGGGAAAGAGAATTAACTCACCGCCTGGAATTGGAAGCTAATAGACCAAATCCAGGCTCGACGTAGTCGTCCCGGTAGGGAATGGCGTTGGGTCCACGGGGCACAAAGGTGCTCCGTAGAGATCCGACGTGGGAAATAAACGGCGCATGGCCGACAGGAATGCCTGTACTTGTTCCGAAGTCGCATGCGGGCCCGGGAAAGGCAGGTACACCGCAGGGGACAACGGAGGCTTCACCGGAGCCGTGGGGGAGTGACCACCCGCCCCCTCCACCGTGTCCCGCAACCGGTGAGGGGAAGACGAAGAGCGGCAACGCTCCGTCGGCTTTTTATGGCGCCGTGACTTACCTGTTTCAGATTCCGACGAGCGATGGCGTCAGCCCCGCCACCGGTCCCTTGACCTCCCGTGGGAGCGGGACCTCGAGTGGCGCGGAACTGATTGTCGGGCCTCCAATAACTTTCGGGGCGCTGCCGTAAAGCTTTCGGCGCCATAGGCCAACAATCGGGGCACGCCTCGGGGTCAGGCGTGCCCCAAGCAGAAGAGACACGTCGTGTGGGTCCGCCACCATAATGTTCCGACGGCAGGTCCTACAGGACTTAAACCCGGAAATCCATACTGCACCAGAAGACGAGTACTCGACAAAACAAGAGAAACAAGTTCTCAGAAACTAAGTGAAAGTATTAACTAGGAGTACCGCTCTCGCTCGTATCTGCGCTTGCTGGCGTGGAAAAAGAAAGAACTGACGTCAGTGCGCGCGGGCCCGTCTAAGTAGCTCCAACAACATCTCGACGACTACGACGCCAGCAACATACGCGGAGCCGCACGTCTACGCCTACCGACACGCAGAGGGACTGCTGACGAAAAACTTTCCAGATCCAGTCTCACGCCTGGGGATATTCTAAGGTAAGGAATCTATCACTAATGTGTCTCTTTCAGATGCATGCGCATTAGCTATCCTCTAGTGATTAGCTGCCTGGGCAGCAACTCGTTTGCCCAAAGCGTCCAGTAATTTAGACTCTTTGTCTGGAGGTGGAGCATCACCAGAGGTCTGAGAGTTGGCACGCTTTCTAGCATTAATGACTACCAGGGAGTCTAAGGGAAGTTGGCCCTTAATGTAGGTTGGATCATTAGGGGCGGGTTTATATTTATCAATCCGAGGATTGAGAATTCTAGCCCTTACAGAGTCTTTAAATATCTTTGGGGCATGTTTAATGATGCATTTTAACATGGGTAAAGTTTGTACTGTCCTTTGTGACTGTGCAAAAGTGTCTATTAGAAAGTCTTCCTCTGTGGGGTCCGAATGCATTTGAACACCAAGGTACTGGGCAGCCCTATCAATGAGCTGACTAAAGCCAATATTGTCATCTGGGGGAGATGGCTTTGCTGTGTATGCATTAGGATCAGGAAGGTCTGGAGGATCTACTGGGTCATCATAGTCATCCCATGTGTCAGGGTCAGTAAAAGGGCCGTTGTTGCCTCCCCCACCCCCTAAATCATCATCCTGTGGTGGTGGTGAATATGGGGGAAGTATGGGAGATTTTGGAGGAGAGGAAGGTTTAGCAGGAAGAACAGGAGAAGAGGGTCGTGAGGGTGAAGTTGCAGTCTCTTTTCTTCACAGGCACCTCCGGAATGTGTGGGGTGTACAATTTCCTCTTTTTGTGTGGAACGCTGACAATATGGCCTGTCTTAGGGTCCCACTTGGAGAGTTTTTTGTTTCGGATCGATGGGATCCGGCAGAAAAAGTTCTTCCTCTTTGATAAGTCTCTTTCAGCGCCGATTTTTTCGGTTCTGAGCGTGATTTAGATTTCTGCTCAGGAGCCTTTGAAGGGGTTTTTGGATCCGGGGCCTTTTGTTCTTTCGGTGCCAAGGTGTTCGGTGCCGAGGCCCTTTTGGAGACTGCGGGAGAAGGATGTGTTCCCGACTTCGGTGCCGATGGTGTTGGCGGGACACTGACATGCTGGTCCGGAGCCGGTGGAAGGCTTTTCCTTTGTCTTTGGAGCCGGTTCTGGGGGCGGGGCTTCTGAAGCTTTGTTTCGGTAGTAACTGGGGCCTGCAGGCGAAGTCTTGACCTGAGCCTTCTTTTTTTCGGGTGGGGTTGGGGTAGGGGCAGTTGTAATCACTCGTTGACCTGGAGTGATAGGGTCGTCGGAGTCATCTGCATCAGAAATTATGTCCAGATCCTCCGAATTCTCTGCCTCCGGATCATGGGGGCCTTCATCAAGATGTCTTCTGCACCGGAGCAGCTTGTTGCTCCATAACGTTTCGTCAGGCCCGGCGATAACGAATAGTCTTCTTGGACCGGAAGGAGGCGCAGGCTTGGCAAGTTTTACGCTCAAGCGAGAGACAGAGGTTGCTGACCTTGTGTTGGTCGCTATGTGGGAATTTAGCTCCACACTGGGGGCATTTTTTGAATGGAGTCCTTTCCATTAGCCGTAGGCCCGAAAGGCGTCAATAGGCCCAGTGGCGACGACCGGAATAGAGTATTTGCGTAAGTGCGTCGAAAGGCACGCAAACAAAAACAATACAGTCGAGTTTGCGATTGTGTGCGCGTCAAAAATGTTGGGATAACACGGTACCGAAGCACCGAAGTTACATCCGAACCCGATGGCGGACAAAAACAATCTGAGGATGGAGTCGAAGCCCATGCGCACTATCGTCCAAGGGAGGAGTCACCTATCTTGTGACTACAAAAGACTTCTTCCAAGACTACAACAAGCTGCAAGCATCCGGGCCCAACACCAGATGGCGATCTATGCACAAAGTGTCAATTCTGCAGCTCATATGCCTCGAACATCTTTTTACTTTATTAACGCCATACCTACAGAACAGATTGACAGCAAATTTTTAAAAAGCACTATTTCTGGACCAAGCGCTAGCTTTCTGTGAAATTTGGTGCAATTCCGGTCACAGTTGTGGTTTTGGTCGTGTCTAAATGTTCTACGGGAAATAGCATGGGGAAACACATTTTGAGAACACTCGTCCCTTTTTCCCCGGCCCCCGCTTAACAGATTATCTTGAAACTTTCCATACAGCAGCTGAAGTGACTGGCAAACTAGTTTTGAACATTTACTGAAGATTCTTCAAATGGCAACCAAGTTATTAGCAAAACAAAAAAAGATTGTCCTATGTAAACTAGGTCCCAACTATAACTACCAACTGGCACCTGCCAGAGATAGATAGAAAGATTGATACATAGACAGATAAAACATATGTGTCTGCGGGCACAAAAAATACGTGTTAACTAAACTAAGTTGCTATCCAATTTTTCACCTACCTGGTTGATGTGCTCCGCACCTGTCCATGTGAAGCTGCAAGTGTCATTGCAACATAAAACGTACAAAGGAGAGTCATCTGGATTTGTACCAGGCGGACAAACCATTCCCATGAACACATCTTCCTCTTTTTCGGTGGATGTTGCCTCTGCTAAGACAGCAGACAAGAGATTAAGTGAACAATTAAAATAAAGGAAAATATTTGGTACGTCAACGTAAAAATTTATTTAGCTGCTATGCAAATGTATTTCAATTACTTACTGACCAAACACTAGATCAAAACTGCACGGTCAATGCAAAAGCAGTGAACTAAAGAATTACTATTTCTAGGATGTAATCATATACTGCTTATTAAATAGTCTTTACTGATGGTCTGAGAAAACAGGAAAAGTTTGATAGCGACTCCAGCGCTGATCTGAATCCTGACCAATGGGCAACCCACGCACCACCTCCCTGGTACGGCGCACGTCCATTGGCCGACACCAGTTAAGGCCCCTTTCGCACCCAAGGTTGTAATCCCCCCCCGTTCCTTGGGGAGACTCGGAGAGCCCTCAGAGTCTCACCCCGCACCCCCTCCTGCCCATCTGTGCCGTCAGCGCGCCGTGAGGTGCTCGGACATCACTGTTTTCCCCTCCGGAGCCGAAGAAACAGCAGTTAAGGCTGCGCTCGACTAATGGGGAAAACAGGCCGAAAGAGACATCGCCAATTTTCAGGGAGGCCTCGTTTGAAAGGGGGAGTCTCTCCTTTGAAACGAGGCATTCCTGAAAGGGTTTCCTGGCCATGGATTGCAGTCACGCTGCAAAAGACGGGCAGGAAACCACAATAGGCACCAAGGAAATTTTGGAGGGCCGGCGGTTTTTTTTGGGGGGGGGGGGGGGGGGGGGGTGGTCGGCCCTCGTGGAAATGCTCCCCCAACACCCCCACTGCCCCCCCGGCATAATATATTTTAAAAAATAAAGTGTTTTCACCTTGGGGGGGGGGGGGGGGGGTCGTGATCGCCTACCCCCGTTAATAAATAAAAAAAAATATGAAAATTAAAGATAAAAAATTGACACGGGGTTGGGCCCTCCTGCTCACTATTCAACCCCCTCTTGGGGCATTTTTTTTTTTTTTTTTAAATGTGGTTTCCCCGGGGGCAACGAACTGCTCCCAGGGGAACCACGTTTATATACAAAACACTACACTTTTAGAACATTTTTCAGAGAAAAACAGTCAATGGATTTCTATGGAGAGAAATGAAGTTAACAGTTACCAGGTAAGTAATCGGTCTTTGGAGTTCAGGTTCTGGTGTTAAAACAAGGGTTCCCCCATAGTCAAGGATGCACTCGCGTTACACCCTCAGCGGCACTAGGGCGGCCGGGTGCAGAGTGCAAAGGCCCAATATTATCTAATGGGGGATAGGGGGCCTCCGGTTGGTGGCTGATGGCAAGCAGGCCACTGGGTTGTGGGAGCAAAGCTCCTGGACTTTAGGTCAGGGCAAATGGGGAAACAGATTAGCACCAAAGGTGCACCCTCAGCGGCATTAGAGCGGCCGGGTGCAGGGTGCTGTTTCGACATAGGGCGCCCTGTTACTTTCAATGGAGAACCTCCGGTTTGCAAAAGCACTGCAGGCAGGGAGATTAAGGTCTTATGGGTGCGACCACCACGTCGAGAGGAAAGTTGGGAAGTTAGGGGTTGGTTAGGCACCGTTGGTTTGGGCACACAATGCTGTGGGGCGTCGGGTGTAGGGGTGCCTTTTGGGGTTGGATCTTCTTACTAGCCCCTGAACGCGGTAAGGGGGTCCTTCTGGATTTAGGCTGCAGGCATCGGCTGGAGGCTTGAGGCAGGTCAGGGGTCACCGTATCTTGGGTCAGGATCGCCGGGGTGACCTCCTCATCGTGATTGCCCACTCGAGCTCGGGTTGTGGACGGCAGGTGCAGAGTGGGGCGGATTTGCGGTGTCCGGCCAGGGCCAGAGGTTGCAGGTGAACAAATCTGGTGTTCACGGGAAAAAAAAGTATTTGTGCTTGAAGGCAGGCAGGTCCTCAGGGGTTTTCGAGATTGCTGGCTGCAGGACACACCGGGATTTCGCACGAGCAGGTTCGAGGTGGAGACAGGCCGGTAGGGCTGAAGCCAAGTCAGTAGGCGTCTTCCTCTTGTTCGCTTCAGGACGGCTGTTCAGTCCGTCTTCTTTTCTTGTTGCAGGTTCTTGTCTGAGGAAGCAAGGTTCAGGGGTGCCCCATAATAGTAGATTTAGGGGTGTTTCAGGTAGGTAAAAGGCAGGGACCTATTATGATCCTACTATTAAGAACCTTCAGGCAGACCTCACAGCCCTTCAGCTAAACCCGCTCATCCAAACTCCCACTCACTCTGCCGGGCATTTATTGGATCCAGTTTTCTCCAACCTCTCAGATGCCTCGGCTGCCCCCCCCAAACCCATGGGGTGGACTGACCACTCTCTTATCCAATTTTCTCTGAAAATCAGAGACTCGATTGTGAAAAACACCAACAATTTCCGATACAAGAGGCCATGGCACAAACTGGCTCCTAGTGACCTTACTAGTAAACTAGGTAACTTCCACCTAAACCTCACAGACGGAGATATTAACTCCGTCTACGCGGCCTTTCAAAATTGGATCAACTTAGGACTAGACTCCCTAATACCAGCAAAACGGACTAAAACCCGTAACACTCCATCTAACCCGTGGTACAATGAAAATCTTCTAACCATGCGGAAAGACTGCAAAAGAGCTGAACGCCAGTGGAGAAAAGAATACAAGGACACCGACAAAGCTGCTTACCTGCGAAAATTGAAATCGTACCATAAAGCGGTTCGCACCACCCGTGCTTCCTACTACGCGGAAGCAATCAGCTCCAGCAGGAATCCCTCAAAAACTATTTTTGAAATTGTTCATAAACTTAAAGATAGTTGTAATCCTGTCCCTGGTATTACCTCTGCACAACAATGCGA
The DNA here is from genome assembly GCF_964204655.1 of Triturus cristatus. Lineage (NCBI taxonomy): Eukaryota > Metazoa > Chordata > Amphibia > Caudata > Salamandridae > Triturus > Triturus cristatus. The sequence goes on along the minus strand of NC_140587.1, from coordinate 404,695,614 downwards.
GGAACTTGCCACCTTCTTTACGGAAAAGGTAAAGAAAATCTACACTTCCTTTCCTCAGAATCTTTCGGACACCTCCATACCTCGTGAGCCTCTGCCAGACAATCCCAGTTTATCTCTCATCCCCAGCTTAACACATGACGAACTTGCTAAACTGTGCACTAAAGTCAAATCTGGCTCGCCCACAGACGCCATGAGACCTGCCAAATTCTTAGAATCTCTCGAGTTCTTCCTTCCTCCTCTTACTACCTTACTTAACTTATCATTCTCTTCAGCGGTGGTTCCCACATGCTGGAAGCAGGCATGGGTCTCTCCAATCATAAAAAAAACCACCCTAGACCCATCAAAACCAGAAAACTTCAGACCAATTTCACTGCTTCCATGGGCCTCAAAATTGGCAGAAGCCCATGTGAACAAGGTGCTAGCCAACTACATGACACAACACCAAATTTTAGACCCATCACAGAACGGCTTCAGGCCAGGATTCAGTACCGAATCCGCCCTGCTGACCACCATCGAACACCTACGGAACATCCTGGACGCCGGTCAAAGTGCTGCGCTGGTTTTACTCGACCTTAGCGCAGCCTTTGATACGGTCTCCCACTCTATTTTATTGAAACGTCTCGAAGCCATAGGTATCAAAGACCTTGCTCTAGAGTGGTTTCGATCATTCCTGACAAACAGATCTTTCCGGGTCTCTGCCCCCCCATTCATATCCCAGCCTTACCCCATAGAGCAAGGCGTTCCTCAGGGATCGGCGCTCAGCCCGTCCCTATTCAATCTTTATGTCCAGCCTCTCGCTGATATAGCAAAAGAATGGGACCTGACGCTAGTGTCGTACGCCGACGACACCCAGCTCGTCATTTCTCTGACTGAAGGCCCCTCGATCTCAGCGGCGAGATTCAAGAACAGGTTAGAGGCAGTTGCACGTTGGATGTCACACAACTGCCTCCAGTTGAACGCTGGCAAAACAGAGGTGTTGCTTCTGGGTAAAAATCCTGACTATTGGACTGATCAATGGTGGCCGTCCGCACTGGGCCCTATCCCCCCCCCCCAAAACTGTGGTAAAAAGCCTTGGTGTCTGGGTGGACGCATCTCTTAATTTCCAGACCCACACCAAGAAACTGGCTGCCACCTGTGTGGGCCTGTTGAGGAGCCTTCATCCGATCCTTGGCTTTTTTGACCACCATACGCGCCAAATGAAAGTCCAATCTACCATCCTGGCTAGACTGGACTACGCCAATATCCTTTTTCTTGGCCTTAATAAAGCTGAGATGGCGCGGCTACAACGTATACAAAACTCTGCTGCCAGGGCAGTTGTAGGCCTCCCTCGTAGGTGCTCTGCAAGAAACACCATCCAGAAACTACACTGGCTGCGCATGGAAGCCCGAGTTCAGTTTAAAGCCCTCACTACTGTTTTTAAAAATCTCAAAACTGACTGTCCTGGCCTCCTGCGTCCACTCCTAGAGCCCTATACCCCTCAACGGGCCCTACGCTCCTCGGGTCATAACTTGGTGGTTATTCCACGTATAAGGCTAAGCAGAATGGGCGGTCGCTCTTTCAGAGTCTTGGGGGCAAGACTCTGGAACTCCCTGCCGCATCACATTAGCTCGTTGACTAACCTGCTGGCCTTCCGCAAAGCGATCAAAACATTTCTATTCTCCCCATCCTAATCTCCTATAGCCCGTCCTTTCCTTCTCCCCTCTCAGGTTATCGTTATAGTTCAGCGCCGGGACGCCTCGTTGCTTGGGCAGCTGTTCGCGCTCAATAAAACGTTATAACATAACATAACATGCCACCCTCCAGTGGTAGGGCGGGCATGAGCCTGTCCCTGGTTGGCTAAATCCCCCCCATCTTCAAGATGGCGTGGACTGAGAGTTGTGTTTCACCTCGCCTCCCCACCTGAGGGGTGGAGTTGGCAGAGGTGGGCACACCTCTCTTCCTCACTTGTTTTTCCCGCCGGTTCTCCCACCCAAAGTGGGGGTCAGAATCAGTGGGGACCAGTTGCTGAGAGCAGGAAGTGGCCTTGGGAAGCTCACAAAGGAGGCAAGCCTTTGAAGCTTCCCCTTTGTGAACCCTGCCCATCCTGGGGGAGGAAGCTAGGCACCTTGTCCCAGGATGTGCATTGTTTCAGGCCCCAGAGAGAAGCAGGCTCTCGACCCAGGGGTCCAGAAACATGTCTGGTGGTGGCAGCTGAAAGCAGCCACTCAGCCTGGATACTAGAGGTGGGTTAGTTTTCAGGGGGCATCTTTAAGATGCCCTGTGTGCATTTTTCATTAAATCCCACACTGGCATCAGTGTGAGCTTAATGTGCTGAGAAGTTTGATACCAAACTTCTCATTTTTCAGTGTAGCCATATACTCTTAATGGCAGCACTGCACTTCCAAGTCTAAGAATGGAATTGGACACTGTAGGGGTACAGGGCTCATGCACCCGTACCCTCACCACTGGTATAGGGCACCCAGCTAGATGGGTGACTGATCTATGCCAGGGCAGTGGGTTGTAGGCATGGCACACAGGGATGTGTGCCATGTCGACTCTTCACTTTGTTCTGCACCAAGACATGCAGCCAGCAAAGGGGGGGGGGGGGTGTACGTGTGTACAGAGCCTCTAAGGGTGGCACAATAAGTGCTGCAGCCCTTAGAGGTCCTCCCTGGTCACAGTGCCCTGGGTACCTGTAGTACCATTTACCAGGGGCTGACCTGTGGCCACAGATGCCAATTGGGTTTGGGTTAGTTTTGGGGAAAGAACACAGGCCCTGGGAACCTGATTGGCAGGGACCCAGAGCACATCAAGTCAAAAGTGCATCAGTAGTCTGGCAAAAAGTGGGGGGGGGTTACTGCAACAGACATCCAGCTTCTCACAAACTGTCGCAAGGAGAGCTGGCAGTCACGGACCTGCCCCTCATACCTAAAATCAAAAACATCTGTCCTCTTATGAAATGTAGGGTTTCATTTGATATTGGTTCTTTCAACATAGAAGCAGGACTGGACAACCTCTGATAAATTGCAGCATTAATGATGCAAAACTCAAGTGAAGGCAGTCTCACAAACATGACAGGTTGTGTGCGGACAAAATCTCCCAACATGCAGGAGCAGAAGTCGGCAAAACAACTAACAAACAAGTTATGTTTCTTCGGTTAACACCTTATCTGTTAGAGGCCTTAGAATTTCCCCAGGCGTCAAGACTGGATCTGGAAGATTTTCATGAGCTGTACCCTTGCGCGCTGGTAGGAGGCGTTGATCGGCTCAGTGTCCGGCACCGGAAGTGACATCACTATACCGATATAGGCGCCACCCAGGCGTGTCAAAGTCAGTTTGTTTCCACAACTTTCCACGCCAGAAGAGCAGAGCCATGAAGAACGCTGGCCACAGGTGTGTCACAAATAAGGCTCTGAAAGGTGTCAGCCCTGTCCCTAGAAATCAGTTTGCAGAGCGGGGAGGCTGGTTGGGTCAGTAATGAATCTGCAGCTAGATTATAATTTTTAACAGATAAAACGTTACTGTAGGTAATTTACTTGTTCAGCTGATAGAGACGTCTAGCCACAGATTCCTTCCCTTACAATAGATACCCAAGCAATATCATTCCAGGAAGGTCTTCGAACCAACTTCAAACGAGAATGTGCAGCAGGACAAAACAGGCAAAATGCCCTTCCCTGCAGACCTGACTGTTCCAACAGTAATGTTTGGTGAACGTCTGCAGGGAAGCCCATGTTACTGCTTGGCAGATATCCAGGGCTGGTACTACGCATGCTAGGGCAGTGGTGGCCTCTTTAGCTCTGCTGGAATGAACCCGCAAACCTTCATGTTGCTTCTTGGCCACTGAGTAGCAGATTTCGATGCAGAGCACAACCCACCTGGAGATGGTTCACTTTTGTAGAGCCCAACCTTTCTTTACATTAACATACCCCATGAAGAGTTGGTCAGCCACCCGAAACTCTCGAGTGCGGTCAAGGTAGAAGAAAAATGCTCTTTTTGGGTCTACACGGTGGAGTCGCTCATTTTCCTTAGAGGGATGTGGAAAAGTATAAAAGGTAGGCAACATGAATAATTTGCCTACATGAAAAGGGGTGACCACTTTTGGTAGAAAGGAGGCCCTTGTACGAAGCATCACTTTGTCAGAATAGACTGAGAGGTAAGGCGGCACAGATATGGCCTGCAGCTCACTTACTCTGCGGGCAGATGTAACTGCCACAAGGAAGGCTGCTTTCAAGGTGAGAAGCCTGAGGGGACAATTGTGTAGAGGCTTGAAACAAGCACATTTCAAACCAGAATAAGGTCTCAATGAGATGTAATGAATGGTAAGGAGGGAAGAGATGAGTAAGACCCTTAAGAAATCAGGGGACTTGAACAAAGAGGGTTGATCAGGTTACCGGATGAAGGCAAAAATGGAAGATAGATAGCCCTTAAGACTGCCCAGCGCAGAACGATGCTGGGAAAGAGAAAGTATGAAAAGCAGAAAGTCAGAAAGAGGGGCAGAAAGGGGAACAGATTTTTTTTGCACAGCATGCCACAAATATTTTCCAACAGCAGGAGTACACTGTCTTGGTGGAGAGACATCTGGCTGCCAAGAGGGCATTACCGACTACAGGAGGAAAGTTAAAAGCTGTCAACTGTTGCTGCTTAATCGCCATGTAAGAAGGTGGAGATTAAACAGGATTAGGTGGAGAACCCTCCCTTGCTGCAGCGACAGAAAATCTTCCTGAAGGGGCAGCCTGATCAGAGGCTCGATGGGCATGTTCAGTAGCTCAGGATACCAGACTCTCTGTGCCCAGTGCAGATCCACAAGAACGAATTGGGCCCGGTCACTTGTGCTTCTTGAGAACTCTGAAAAGGAGTGGTATAGACAGAAAGGTGTACAGGAAGCCTGAGCTCCACTCGAGCAAAAAAGAACTGAGCGAGTGCTGCCTTGAAAACTCCAGTGCGCAGAACTGCTGACCTTGTGCTGTTCTAATCGGTGGCGAACAGACCTAACCAAGGCTCTCCCTACTGCTGAAAGAGATCATGTACCACCGCCGAATGAAGACACTATTAGTGATCCGCTAGGTAGCTTTAGTTGAGTTTGTCTGCTCTGGCATTCAGGGAACCAGCCAGATGTTGAACCACCAGAGAAATGCATTAGTGTTCCAGCCAAACCCATAGGAGCAGGGCATCTTGACAAAGGGTACATGACCTCACCCCGACCTGTTTCTTGCAGTACCACAAGGCGATGGTGTTGTCTGAACACTTGCACTAGCCTTGACCTGATGGAGGAAAGAACAGCTTTCAATGCCAGTCGGATCACTCGTGGCTCCAACAGGTTGATGTGGAGTCTGGATTCCTCCGAAGACCAGAGTTCTCTGATCTCCACCTCTCCCAGATGGCCGCCCAATCCCAGAAGTGACCCATCTGTCATCACTGTGAGATCAGGTTGGGAGAGGGGTCGAACTCTGACCTAATCATGGTTTGTGAGTCACCGCTGCATGATCTTCGCAGATCCTTCAGAGATCTGTACCAGGTCGGAGAGATTCGTCTGATGCTGTGCTCACTGTAACTTGAGGTCCTACTGCAGAGCCTGCATATGCCATCTGGCATGTGTCACCAGCAGGATGCAGCAGGCCATAAGGCTCAGCAGCCTCAGAGTAAGTCTCAGGGAAATCCAGGATACAAGCTGAAATATCGGTATTATAGCCTTAATACCTTGGGACTCGTCGCGCTGGAGTGTAAGCCTGAAACTGCACTGTGTCCAGAACAGCTCCGATGAAAGAGCATCTGAGAGGGAGTTAGGTGTGACTTTGGCACATTAATAGTGAACCTCAGGGAGTGCAGAAGGTTCGCCATAGTGAGGAGGTGGAAGCCAGCCTGGTACGAGCCAGCCTTTAACAGCCAGTCATCGAGATAGGGGAAGACAGGCACCCCAGATGAGCTGCAACCACCATCACCACCTTGGTGAACACCAGAGGGTGCTGGTAAGGCCAAAATCATGATGAACTGAAAATGCTTGGGGCCTACCGCAGATAGCGACAATGGACAGGCAGGATACATATGTGAAAATAGGTGTCCTGCAGGTCCAACACTACCACCCAGTCTCTAGGGTCAAGGGCAGATGAGACCTAAGCCAACGTAAGCATTTAGAATTTCTCCTCCTTGATAATGAGGGTTCAGGGAATCGAGGATAGGACGATGGCCCTTTTCTTTTTTGAGAACCAGAAAGTAGAGTAAAAAAACATTCAAAGCCTACTTCTGGCACAAGAACCCTCCCTATGGCCCTCTTGGCCAGGAGAGCCGTGACTACCTCGGGGAGATGGGACAGATGATCCCCCATCAGCCGATCGTGAGATGGTGGAATGGGGGGGGGGGGGGGGGGGGGACGGAGTAGCCTCTTCAGACGATCTGCAAAACCCACTTGTTCAATGTTATGCACTGCCAGCGGGGCAGGTAATGACAAATCCTGTCTCCAACTGAAGGCCCATGGTAGTAAAGGGGCAAACTAGGAGGGTTTAGAGGCTGCTGCAGTGGGTGCGGAAAAACTGGACTGCTGGCCACCTGACCAATGAGGTCTCTCGGTACCTCGACCACTGCAACACTGGGGAGCCTGCGCAACGTGGAGGCTGGACTGGAAATGGGACGATTGGAAGCCCCTTTCGAAGCCACGAGAGGAGCGAGCAGCAGATTGGAGTGGACATTGGGCCACAGTGAGGCTCAAGGACCTGGCAATAGCACGAGAATCCTAAAAGCGCTTGGTCGCCGAATCTGCCTGGTCTACTAAGGGACACGTACCATCAAAGAGCATGTCATTGAGGGAAGCCAGGACATCCGAGAAGTCAGTCATTTTTAGCCAGGCGTGGTGCCTAAGGGCCATTGCCGTTGAAACTGCTCTGCCCAGTGAGTCGGTCGTGTCAATTCTGCATTGAATAGTAAACTTTGCTGTGCCTCTTCGGTCAGTAACAGCTTGGGAGAGTACAGCCCAAGCCTCTTCCAGGACCTGTGGTAGCACTTGCGCAACCGTATCCCACAGAGTGTGATAATAATGAACCAAAGGTGTTCACGAACCGCGATGCCAGGCTGGAAGAAGAAAACATCTACTTCCCAAATAAGTACAGCCTCTTGGATTTCCCATCCAGGAGAGCATCAGGGAACGCGCCCTGGGTGGTGGAGGCCTGGACCACCAATTTCTCAGCAGTAGGGTGTTGGGTGAGGAAGTTTGAGTTCCCAGATGCAGGGCAATGACAGCCAATATTTATGTTTCCAGGAACCCTTGTGTTGGGTTTGGACCAAGTATGCAAAAGGACATCAGTGAGGGCGTCATTGAATGGGAGTAAGGGTTCCAACATGGAGTCTCCCGGTTTCAACACCTCCGTCAAGAGATTAGCCGTGACTGCCACTGTGGGCAACTGAAGGTCAAGGACCTCAGCCGCTCTTCACACCACCATTGTGTACAATGCTCACTCCTCCGTATCCACAGAAGGAGTAGAAAGCAGATCAGCAACTGGAAAAGTGTCAAGACTTCTGGCTTGACCCAGGTCCTCACACCAATCCACACTGTGTTCATCATAGAGTTGGTATTCTAAAGGGTTCAGTGACCCCTCCCAGTCTTCCCCGAGGCAGAGCTGATGAAAATAAGGCTTAGGCTCTGATCTGGAAGGCACGACTCTCACCGGCACCGTAGCCTGCATTGGGGTACGCCCATCCGGCTCTGTGTCAGGGATGACAATGGGGATGGCGCATCGACTTGACCAGCGCCAGTCTGAATCCAGGATTTGATCCGTGGGGCCCAACTGGTGCAGAACCAGAGGGGGTCCTTTCTACCCTGAGGGACCCAAAGGCTCGTGGTCAGGGTTTGACTACCCAAAAATAAGTAGCATGGCCTCATAGAACTCTCTCAGCTAAGCGGGGGTCGCTGCGAGCTTGGGAAATTCGGAAAGGCGCAGATTCGGCCCAGGAGCAGTTTCCAGAGATCGAGGTCTAAAATAGCGAGGCTCCCTCATCTTGTCAGCCGACAGACGAGGAGAAGTCAAAGAACGCTTCGACTTCTTACTCTTCTTCTAATGCCTCCTATCTGAATGTTCCAACGACTTTAAGCAGGATCAAGAGGACTTCGGGGACCGCGAGCGATCCTGTGGCCTTCCACTCGACCTTGATCTCCGTGGATTTGCATGCTGTGACGCAAGCAGGTAAGGAATCTGCAACTAGAAGTCTCTATCAGACTGAACTGCCAAAAAAGGGAGGTACAGCAGAAGTCGAATCATGTGTTATGGCTAAGAGGGGAAAGAAAACTTGGTGGGAGCAGTTGTAATAAATGGCTGGGGAAAACGCTCATATGCACAGTTAAGAAATTCCATGTAATATTTGTTTTTGAGAAGCTTTGACATTTTTAATCTATTGCGCAGGTGAATAAATGTCAACTAGGTAGACACATGCAGAAAGAACAATAGCTATATCCAATGCCATACTAATGGGCAGGTTGTGAGCTAAATGAATGCCACAAAATTAAGACGTCAATTATGTCAACAAGTAATGTTAAAAACGAAGTTGGACACCTGGCCATTTAAAAAAAATCTGGACAAAGAAAAGTGCATTCAAAGATCAGGTTTTTTTTTTTTACACTTCTTTCATCTGTATCAGGTGGAAAATAACTCAAGGTTTAATATGCAAACAGAAAAACTCTTGCTAAACATTTTGGAACATGCAACAGGCAATTATAACAAGATCATTTTATTTCAGTTTAATAAAACCTGAGGAAATGATCATAGTCTCTTAAAAAAGCAATATCACATATGGAATAAAGTGGCTAGAAGTGAACATAATATTATACAACAGTTAAACTTAGGGGATATTGACAGTACACAAGTAGTGCAAAATACACTACAGGTAGTTCAAACTATAAAAAGTGGATCTTGCATTCTTTCTGCAGATAGATTATTTACTATAGAGAAATGTGGTAACAAAGAAAAGTATGCTAAATAAATAGTGAAGATCAATGACAATGTATGTAGTCAAATTAAGTAGTGCAAATTACACTACAAGTAGTTAAAACTATTAAAAAAAAGTGGATCTCACATTCTTTCTCCTCTTGCATCATTTGCTTTAGAGAAATGTGGTAATAAAAGAAAAGTATACTAAATCAATAGTGAAGATCATTCAAAATGTATGTAGCAAAATTTAAGCACAGAGGTGTAATTCATCACTGTATAGCAATTTAAAACCTCAAACATTCTCCATAGGAAAAAAAATAATGTTTACCAGTTGTGCCACCTATTCATACAGTATGCACTTTAAGTATCCGGTTAAGTAGGATTTACCTTTGGCAAGCTTTTGGGCAGTTTCAAGAATGGTTATGGCAGCAGGGTATGCTCTTCCACTAACAGCAGACATAAAAGGCGTCATTCCTCTGGCATCCCTGAAAAGTTTGAAAATATGTAATTAAAGCGCAAACTGATGTTCAAATGGGGAATCGTACAATAAAATGGTTTGTTAAAAAATGGTTTGGAGCCACGTTCAAAAGGGTAATTAGCATTTCCCAAACCACTACTTAGGGCATTTCTAGCTATGCTAGGGAAATGAGACCTATGTCAGTAAAAAAAGTGTGAGGTGTTATGTAACAGCACGATAAAATATCACTGTTAAGAAATAAACAAAGGTCCAAACCATGAATAAAAATACAAAACTAATGCAAGAAAAACTCAAAAATGGGAGGAACAAAATTGATGAAATTAAGGGAATAGTGAGAAAATACATAGAAGTAAAGCTAATGTAAACATCATTCAGATATTCTATGGTGCAGACATGCATGAGCCTAAACAACTTTGTTCCAAGCCTTCAGACTGCCAAATAAATAGTAGATCCCACCGGACTTTAAGGCCATCCTTACGACACAATGTGGCGTGTAGTTTTTACAGATATCTTAGGTGAGGGAAGAGGCATCTCAGTGTTCACCTTGCTGCTTGTAACTTGCTTCCTCTGGTATTATACAAAGGTTCTCTAGTTTCTTAAGACAAACAGATGTGTGACAGTTCTATACGTAAGGATCTCAGATTTGGAATAATCAAGTCTAAAGTGGTCAATAAGCATGCAGTCCTTGATAGCACGAAGACAGCGGTCCACACTTGAAGAATGTACTACCTCAACATTTTACAGTTATCGAAGAGTGACAGGTGCAGTTGAAGCAGCTCAGTCTGAAGAAACTGGCCCGCTCAGAGAAAGGTTGAATTGAGGTGGAAGGGTAACAGTCTTGGGGACTCCACAACGAGTGGCGATAGAACATGAAGGGAAGAGTGGAAGTCAATGCAGAGGAGTTGGCCTAACGGTTAGGGCGCTCGACCTCGGACCTGGGGGAACTGGGTTCGAGTCTCAGTAATGATGCTAAAGCTCCTGTGATTCTGGGCAAATCACTTAATCTCCCCGTTCCTAACAAAAAAAAAAAAAAAATGAAAGTATGTCCTCATGCAACGTAACTGGTGCTATGTAAAGAGCTCTGATACCTGATTGGAAAGTGGGTTTCTGTTGCAGTAACCCCCCCCCCCCCCCACACACACACACACACTTTTTGACAGACTACTGATACACTTTCACTTGATGTGCCCTGGGTCTCTGCCAACCAGGTTCCCAGGGCCTGTGTTCCTCCCCCAAAACTAACCCAATTGGCATATCTGGCCACAGGTCAGACCCTGGTAAATGGTACCACAGATAACCAGGGCACTGTGAACAGGGAAGACCTAAGGGCTGCAGCACTTACTGTGCCACCCTTAGAGGCCCTGTACCTCAAAACACACACACACTGCCTTTGCAGGCTGCGCGTTTTGGTGCAGAACAAAGTGAAGAGTCGACATGGTACACACCTCTGTGTGCCATGCCTACAAACCACTGCCCTGGTATAGATCAGTCACCCCTCTAGCTGGGTGCACTATACCAGTGGTGAGGGTACAGGTACATTCTTAGACATTGTAAGTGCATTGCTGCCATTGAGAGTATATGGTGCTGGGAGTTTGTCATTACGAACTCAACAGCACCATAATGGCTACACTGAAAACTGAGAAGTTTGGTAACAAACTTCCCAGAACACACAAATAATCCGGGGTCTAATATACCAGCTGTCTACTGAAGCGGAGAGAAAAAGAGCTGGACAACTATGTCATAGAGTGTAGTACCACAGAAAAATGTAAAAGATTATAGAGTGAAGAGACCCCTGTCAGTGATTGGATTCCCATTACTCACCAACGTGATCATTGTCATCATTTGGGTATCCATCCAACCTACCACTTGCCCGCTTGATCATAGAGGGGTCATAGGTGTTTTATATTCTCAAAGGGGTCTTATAGAAAAGACAGAGGAACAGAGAGAAATTCAGCTCTCATGAAACCTAGAGAAAAGTCCCAAAGTATATGTGGGAATGATAAGTGCAGTGCAAACGTGTTAGGGATTTGCAAAAGAGAAAAAATATTTATTGAGATTTCTATTGCAATCCTCGTTAAAAACAGTGCAAATAAAGCAGTTGCAAAAAATTCACTGCTTAACAAACGGTCAACATGTTTCAACCTACTGGACTAATACTCCGCGGCTTTCGTCAGGACCTGTCTGCTGATATTATTGCTACTGCAAAAACCAAAATTGTGTCAAATTGTGAAAGACAAAGAAAAGACGATATGCATGCAGGTTGGAATTAATACAACCTCGGTAGTCAATTACTGATCCTGCCGTATCAGTGAGACGTGTAGGACATCTGTAAAAGAAGTTCAAAACGTGCTACTCTTAATGACAAAACATGGGAGTACAGAATCATAAAGCTGGTGAATATTCTGAGGTATATAATATTAGCCTCAAGACAGCTTCAAGTCTATAATACACTATAGTAAAAAAAAAATGCATATGCTCACCCGTCTGATAAGAGGACTGGACCTCACCTCGTCTGGTGCCAACTCGGGTCAATAGAGGCCCCGCTCTGACAGACAAAGAC